>NC_057355.1:8855000-8915000 GCF_016509475.1 Prionailurus bengalensis | reverse complement strand
AAAAAAGAGGAAATTATTATTTTTTTTATCATTATCACTTGCAAAACCCTAATGCCCTCGAGAGATCATTTTCACTCCTCTTCAACTGTTCACCTATAACGTAAGATGGCAGGGAGGCCTGGACACCTCAAGGGTCATGTGATATTAAGTTTATAAAGACCCTCTCCCTATAGCATGGTGGCCTAATGAATAATTGAACCCTGCTATGAAGGTTTATGGTTTTCTGATGCTGTATGTGTTTGCAGCTGGCTAGCTCTGATAACACTCTTAAATAACCCCTTTCACCTTTAAAGCCTAATACATTCACCTCCTATTTACTGTTCTAGGAGTTCTATTGCTGTAAAAATAACCTAGCTTTAAAAAAGCAATACAACTTAAAAAAAAAAAAAAAGTTTCCTGGCTAGAGCTTTAGTAATTTAGAGACTAGAAGCCATGCCAGTATGTCTCACGATGGCCTAGCTGATCTGCTATCAGTGAAAAGATGGGTAGTTTTGTCTCTCATTATAAAGAGTATAATTCCGTCTCTCTCCTCCACATTTGGATTGCCCCAGACCTTCCAGATGTGAGAGCTCATGCTGAATCTTGTTAGCTGACTCACCATTAACTGCTCCGAACTTCCATATGTGTAAACCGAAGAGGTTACTGTATATATCACTATAGTCTGCCCAGCCAGAAGGTTCTACAATTCTGCAGAAAAGTGTTGCTAGGCATAAACCACACTATTGGCTTCTTTCTCTCAGAGGATCTTACAGGCATTGGAGGTTCTGCTGACATTCAAGTAGATTCAAGTCGATCCAAAATTGTCCTTGATTTTTAAAGGAGATTGTTAACTGGGGACAGAAGACTGAAATAGAAAACAATCAGTCAGTGTGAAGTTGAGTGGTAATTACAGCATACCCATAACAGGTGCCTGTAGGAGATTAACAGGCAGAGAGATATTATATTAATTCAGGAATGGCTTCATGGGGAGGTGGGTAGGCAGAGGGGTGAGTGTTGGATAGATCAAGGAAAAAAAAAGCACTCCATTTAAATCCTTTTATTTACAAGGAAAAGGAGGGGACTTAAGGTGTCCCAAGTGAAAAAAAAATCAGGTTTTAGTACAAGGAAAAAGTAATTTTGCTAATTCCAGATAGGAAAGGAAGTTCAACCAAATTTTACACGAATAGAAATTGAGAAAGGATATACATGAGGATCCAGAAGTGACACCTTCTTCAGCCCTCAGAGAACACACAGTTGCCTGTTTATAGATTTTCAAGAATGCCTGCTCAGCCTCTTTTCCCTTAAAAGACAGATTGCTTATTCTTCCTCTTGCCTGGAGCCCCACCCACATGGCAGCTTCAGCTTTCCATTGGCAAAGCTCCTCTCCACGTGGCAGAGTCCCACTCATCACTGGCCACCAGCCAGCCTCTTGGTTGCTGCCTTCTGAGTTAGGGCCCACGGTGGTCTAGTCAGCCATTCCCAGGGGTAGGAGGGTCATCTAGTATAGAGAACTTTTCATTCTAGGCTCTGCAGGCAGGAAGTGGTCCCCTACAGGGAAGATGGGTTACACTGTGGGTGCAAAAGGTCATGCCAAGATAGGGGAAGTGAGGGGCAGACACTGAGATGGTGACTAGAATCCTAGCTGGAGTGGCCCCTAGTCTAAGGCCAAACTCAAAAGACAGAATTCAGCCAGATTAGGAATGGCTTTGAAATTCAAGCAAAGGATGAATGATTAGAAAGAGAATAAGCACTGAAAAGGTGAATACATAGCACCATGAATTGTTGGCCATGATGTTGGGGACAATGTTCAAGCCTTGAAGTGTGCTAAGACATCACAGTTCTGCAGGTTGATGGAGCCTTTTACATTTCAGATCATCAGGCAATCGAGCAGGAATGTGAAAAAAACTTTATATGCTTTTCTAATTGAACTTCGAGAAAAGAATTTGGTTCTTTATTGAATTTTGAAACACCGCAGCTTGATGGAAAAGAAACCAGCCTCAAGTTTCAAATCTGGCATCAATCTTTGCTAGCAGTCATTTTATTTAACTTCCCATTGTTTAGTCATTCATCTCATAAAAAAACAAAAAACAAAAAACAGAGGCAATGATTACCTCTAAGAGTTGTTTTGAGGGTTAAGACAGTATGCCTGGTATCATGTCCAGATATATGGTAGATGTTTGTAAAGCTTAATTTATTCCCCCCCCCCCCACATCTTCTTTGGATCTAGATCCATATTAATCCTCCTTTTCTCCTGGGGATTCTTTTTTTTTTTCCTACTCCTCCTCCTCCGTCGTCGTCTTCTTCTTCTTCTTCTTCTTTTTCTCCTTCTCCTCCTTCTCCTTCTCCTTCTTCAACTACAGGTGGTTTAAAACTCATGTCAGTTGGAATGTGATGAAAGGGGAGGTTAAGGCTCTTTGAGTGGACAGGAAGGGCAGGGAGGCTAGCCATGCCAGACCCAGCAGTAAGGCACTAAGCCCTCCATGCTCACTGATGATATGGGCCTCCCTCCTGCTGGGTAGAAACAAAGAGAGGTGACCCAATGGTGTCAGAACTCCGTTCCTCGACGATTTCATTTTGCACTCTTTTTGAGTCCTTGCGAATGGAATCGGACTGTGTGCTTTTCCCTGGCACCCCAAAAGGGAAGATGAATTAAAATTAGTTACAGACAGAGTACTGCCATCTGCTTTCTGGAGTCCCTCTGTGAAGAAATAAGTGTCAGATGACTAGAGCCTTCTCTACCTACACAATTGCAAAGGCCCAAAGCCGTGACTCTGGTAATCTGACCTTATGCTTATTCACCAGTGAGGTTTTCCTTAGCCTGCTGTTCCCATGGACTTGGAGTCTCATGAGATCCGGTTATGGGATGGAAGGGTGGCTTGTCCCTGGGTTTTGCCAATGTCCCCTGGCTGTCCAAGTCCAATCCATGTATGTCCCTCCCTGAGCTGTCTTTTGCCCAGATTGTCACATATAGGGGGCTGGACCTGACATCTGAGGCATTAGCAGTGTCACAGAAAAGAAGCCCTTCCCTGCTGTGCTCTTGTTCCTCTGATAGATAGAATATCAGTAAACACAAGTCTCCTTATGCAGATTAAATGGTCCCTGCAGCTTTCTCTGCTTTGGTCTGTTAGTCACCAAATTAAATTCTGCATTGGGAAGAGTCAAAAGTCTACAGGTAGCTTTATTCAGCAAATGATGAGGGAGCCAAACTAAAAATCAGCATACTCTGATGCTTGTTATATGGACAAATTCCCTGGTAATGCTAGCATATACAATTTATTCGAAGATTTTTTTTTTACTGTATTTCATAACTGCAAGTCATAGAGTGTGGCTAGATCAGGACTCAGTAATTATTCACTAGATGAATGGATGCATGTTGAAGAGCCCCAAAGAACTTTGCCATGGACGTATTAAAGGCGTGAACACGTTAGCAACTGAAGACACATTCAATTATAGTCATTTTTTTCAAATAATTTTTTAAAGTTGTGTTTATGTATTTTAACAGCTTTACTGAGGTATGATTTACAAACCATGACATTTACCCATTTAATGGGTTATCATTGATGTGGACCCGACTTTGGTTCTACTACAAGGAAGGGTGACTCTCTGAATCTTTGGGGTGGGGGGAACCTAAAAAAGTCAAAGGTTATCATCAAAGCTGTAATGGTGCTAGGATCCCAGAAAACATTGTTTTGCAAACCCACTTAGCAGTCGCAGAACCCACTGGGCTGTCTGTCCCCTTAGAAGGCTGAGCTATCAGCAGGAGACTTTTCCCTACTATCCCCTTGTGAGATGAAGGAGTGGTTCTGGCCAGACTGCATGTGGGCCCTACATCTTCATACACTCTTCAGAGTTCTTACCTAAATAGCCCTGTGGATCCCGCTCAGGATTGTGTTCAAACTCAGATTCCTGAGTTCCACCTCCAAAATGCTTGGTTCAAGAGGGCTTTATTTTATTTTATTTTATTTTATTTTATTTTATTTTATTTTATTTCATTTCATTTCATTTCATTTTATTATTTTGTATTACTAGTTCACATAGTTTTTATTTTATTTTTTTAAAATTTTTTTTTCAACATTTATTTATTTTTGGGGCAGACAGATACAGAGCATGAACGGGCGAGGGGCAGAGAGAGAGGGAGACACAGAATCGGAAACAGGCTCCAGGCTCTGAGCCATCAGCCCAGAGCCCGACGCGGGGCTCGAACTCACGGACCGCGAGATCGTGACCTGGCTGAAGTCGGACGCTCAACCGACTGCGCCACCCAGGCGCCCCTATTTTTTATATTTTGTTTAAAAATTTTTAATAAGCTATTTTTATAAGTATCAAAATTGCGCATGTATTAATGTCAATAATTGTACAAAACTTGAAACAAAAATAATAGCATTTGTTGATTTTTCCCATTTCCAAATACCCCTTATTAGAGAAAACAACTTGTAATATTTCTCACTGTTTTTTGTTCTTTCTGGTACCTGGCTTTTAAAATTTTTTTTCTTTTTTTTTTCCTATTTATTTATTTATTTATTTATTTTGAATATAATTTACTGTCAATTGGCTTACTACATACAACACTCAGTGCTCATTGCAACAAGTGGCCTCCTCAATGCCCATCACTCATTTTCTCTCTCCCCCATCTCCTCCCCATCCACCCTTAGTTTGTTCTCTGTATTTAAGAGTCTCTTGTGGTTTGCCTCCCTCCCTCTCTGTTTGTAACTATTTATTTTTCCTCTTCCCTTCCTCTACAGTCTTCAGTTTCTCAAGATCCACATATGAGTGCAAACATATGATATCTGTCCTTCTCTGACTGACTTATTTCACTCAGCATAATATCTTCCAGTTCCATCCATGTTGCTGCAAATGGCAGGATTTCTTTCTTTCTCATTGCCAAGAGGTATTCCATTGAATATATAAACCACATCTTCTTTATCCATTCATCAGTTGATGGACATTTAGGCTCTTCCCATAATTTGGCTATTGTTGAAAGCATTGCTATAAACATTGGGGTACATGTGCCCCTATGCACCAGCACTCCTGTATCCCTTGGGTAAATTCCTAGCAGTGCTATTGCTGGGTCATAGGGTAGATCTATTTTTAATTTTTTGAGGAACCTCCATACTGTTTTCCAGAGTGGCTGCACCAATTTGCATTCCCACCAACAGTGCAAGAGAGTTCCCATTTCTCCACATCCTCTCCAGCATCTATAGTCTCCTGATTTGTTCATTTTGGCCACTCTGACTGGTGTGAGGTGATATCTGAGTGTGGTTTTGATTTGTATTTCCCTGATGAGGAGCAACGTTGAGCATCTTTTCATGTGCCTGTTGGCCATCCAGATGTCTTCTTTAGAGAAGTGTCTATTCATGTTTTCTGCCCATTTCTTCACTGGATTATTTGTTTTCCGGGTGTGGAGTTTGGTGAGTTCTTTATAGATTTTGGATACTAGCCCTTTGTCTGTATGTCATTTGCAAATATCTTTTCCCATTCCATTGGTTGCCTTTTGAGTTTTGCTGATTGTTTCCTTTGCAGTGCAGAAGCTTTTTATCTTGTTGTGGTCCCAGTAGTTCATTTTTCTTTTAATTCCCTTGCCTTTGGAGATGTGTCAAGTAAGAAATTGCTGTGGCTGAGGTCAAAGAGGTTGTAGCCTGCTTTCTCCTCTAGGGTTTTGATGGTTTCCTGTCTCACATTCAGGTCTCTCATCCATTTTGAGTTTATTTTTGTGTATGGTGTAAGAAAGTGGTCTAGTTTCATCCTTCTGCATGTTGCCGTCCAGTTCTCCCAGCACCATTTGCTAAAGAAACTGTCTTTTTCCATTGGATGCTCTTTTCTGCTTTGTCAAAGATTAGTTGGCCGTATAGTTGTGGGTCCAAATCTGGGTTCTCTATTCTATTCCATGGTCTATATGTGTCTGTTTTTGTGCCAATACCATACTGTCCTGATGATTACAGTTTTGTAGTAGAGGCTAAAGTCTGGGATTGTGATGCATCCTGCTTTGGTTTTCTTCTTCAATGTTACTTTGGCTATTTGGGGTCTTGTTTGTTCTAGCTTTGAGAAGAATGCTGGTGCAATTTTGATTGGGATCACATTGAATGTGTAGATCGCTTTGGGTAGTATTGACATTTTAACAATATCTATTCTTCCAATCCGTGAGCATGGAATGTTTTTCCATTTATTTGTGTCTTCTTCGGTTTCCTTCACAAGCTTTCTATAGTTTTCAGCATACAGGTCTTTTACAGGTTTGGTTAGATTTATTCCATTTACAGTTGCACCAAGAACCATAAAATAGCTAGGAATAAGCCTAACCAAAGATGCAGGAGGGCTACATTTTAAACAAGCTCCCAAGGGCATTCCAATGTAGATGGTCCCAAAAAATATTTTGGGAGACTCTGGACAAACAGTACCACATCCGAATGGTTATGGTTGGAAACATTGATGTCATTGCTCTGAGCACTTCTAGTGTCATCTGCCTAACATGGCCCTTCTAGGGCATCTCATTCAACACACACACAGTTTATTTTTGACCAGAAGAAAAGGCAAGAAAATATGGATAAGCAAGAAAAATGTAGTTTAGAAGTTAAATACATATCATTTCCTTGTGAAAATAATTTTTAGAACAATGCCACATCTTGTTTAAATATAGATATCCACCCTTGAAAATGTTAGCTGAGCCCAGGTCCCTGCTGGGAAATGAATGGAATGGGGGAATTCAAGCCTAGTCTGAAACACAAAAACATTTCCAATGACTAATGGTCTCTAGCCACCTTAGTTAAGGCAGGACTTCCTATTGACAGGAATAATTAGCTTTGGAAATAAAAGTTGAAATAGAAACCGAGGACACTAGCTGACGAGCCTGCTTTGCATATTTATATATTCTGCCAGGTCCTTACATTGTGCTTTCTGCTCAGGAATAAATTTGCCTTTATTGTTTGTCCCTGCCTCCCCCATTCTCACAGAGCTCCTGCCGAGCCAAGAGAGATATGAAAAAAGGCCAAGTGATCTGCTATTGAAGCTGGAAGAAATATCTCCCTTCCAGTGACCTTCCTAGATAATGAGAAGATATGGTTTTCTAATATAAAGGGAATAAATCAAGAGATCTTTCAGAGAGCCGGGGCAATAACAGTAGAGTCCAAGACCATCAATTCCGAAGGCAAAGGGCAGAGGCACTTTTCCCTATAGATCAACATTAGACTAAGACAAGATGGGAGACATTCACCCTCATGGGGGGAGGGGTTAAAACAGATCCTCACCCCTACCCCTCTTCCTCTCCTTCCCATCCCCAGCTCACTCTGAGTCCTAGAATTAATCTGGGAGAAACCCACACCTTCACAGGATGTTTCATTGGCTGTTATTTTCTGTTGATTGAGTTAATACAGTTTTAAGAGATGGGCTGTTTGTACGTCTTTATCTTTAACTCTTTTTAATTTTGTTGTGAATTCAGTGGTGGACACAGATGCCAGATAGGTGTCATTTAGAAGTCTTCTATCAATCCATAAAGCATCTTCATCTGCAGTCATTGGTTTCTGCAGAAGCACCTGTTAGGGACAGTGCTAGAAGTGGGACCACCAAGTGTCAAGGCTGCCAGGTAGACCACTGGGTCAAGAGAAGTTCATGGAGGCATCTCCACCCTAGACCTATTGCTGCTCACCTGATCCATTTGTTATCTATGTAGCATTGTAATATACCAAGGAGAACAGAGAATTTAGGGAATGATATCTGGTATATTAAGAACAATCATATAGATAGTTTTGATAAGAGTAGCTGCTGTTTGCTGAGATCTGTGTGTCAGGAATATGCCATGTATTTCTTAAATATATCAGTTGTTAAGGTGGGCACCATTAACCCCATTTTACAGATAGGAGTATAGAGACTCTGCAAATTTAAGTGAATTCCTTTAGTTCACCCATGTGTGGAAATATTAAGTGAAACATATTTTGCTCAGGGCTGTCTGACCCAAAGTCCATACCTTTAAGCAAGTCTATGCCACAAGAAAAGATATGCTTGTGTTGCCCTACATAGGAGCTGTGAGGAATTGGGAGCTGGCCCTCAGAGGAAGTTCAGTCTTTTCTGGACTTTGTGTAAGAACTAGCCATTTGGACTAAAATCTTGGTCCAGGTCAGATGGCATAGAGAACTTAGCATAGTAAAATGTCATGTTGTGCTCAACACCCAAAAACCAAATAATCCAGTGAAGAAATGGGCAAAAGACATGAATAGACACTTTTCCAAAGAAGACATCCAAATGGCCAACAGACATATGAAAACATGCTCAACATCACTCATCATCAGGGAAATACAAATCAAAACCACAATGAGATACCACCTGACACCTGTCAGAATGGCTAACATTAACAATTCAGGAAAGAACAGATGTTGGTGAGGATGTGGAGAAAGGGGAACCTTCTTGCACTGTTGGTAGAAATGCAAACTGGTACAGCCATCTGGAAAACAGTATGGAGGTTCCTCAAAAAATTAAAAATAGAACTACCCTATGACTCAGCAATTGCACTACTAGGTATTTATCCACAGGATACAGGTGTGCTATTTCAAAGGGACACATGCACCCCCATGTTTATAGCAGCACTATCAACAATAGCCAAAGTATGGAAATAGCCCAAATGTCCATCAGTGGATGAATAGATAAAGAAGATGTGGTATATATATACAGTGGAGTATTACTCAGCAATCAAAAAGAATGAAATCTTGCCATTTGCAACTACGTGGATCGAACTGGAGGGGATTATGCTAAGCGAAATTAGTCAGAGAAAGACAAGTATCATATGACTTCACTCATATGAGGGCTTTAAGAGACAAAACAGATGAACATAAGGGAAGGGAAGCAAAAATAATATAAAAACAGGGAGGGAGCAAAACATAAGAGATTCTTAAATATGGAGAACAAACTGAGGGTTACTGGAGGGGCTGTGGGAGGGGGGATGGGCTAAATGGGTAAGGGGAACTAAGGAATCTCCTCCTGAAATCATTGTTGCACTATATGCTAACTAATTGGGATGTAAATTAAAAAAAAAAAAAAAAGAAGAATCACCCTATGACCCAGCAATTGCACTACTAGGTATTTATCCAAAGGATACAAAAATGCTGATTGAAGGGGCACATGCACCACAAAATTTATAGAAGTGCTTTCAAAAATAGCCAAATTATGGAAAGAGCCCAAATGTCCATTAACTGACGAATGGATAAAGAAGGTGTGGTACATATATACATGGAATACTACTTGGCAATGAAAGGGAATGAAATCTTGCCATTTGCAACAACATGGATTGAACTGGAGGGTATTATGCTAAGCAAAATAAGTCAGCCAGAGAAGGACAAATATCATATTTCATTCATATGTGGAATTTAAGAAACACAACAGATGCACATAGGGGAAGGGAAGGAAAAATAAGATAAAAACAGAGAGGGAGGCAAACCATAAGAGGCTCTTAAATACAGAGAACAAAGTGAGGGTTGCTGGAGGGGAGGAGGGTGGGGGGATGGGCTAAATGGGTGATGGGCATTAAAGAGGGTGCTTGTTGGGATGAGCACCGGGTGTAAACCTCATACATACTGAAATGGTTTTACTTTCTGCAACATGACATTGTTTCTCTTGCTGTAGAGTCTTTAAACTTGCTGTTCCCACTGTTGAAACCTTCTTTAGAAGTCTGGCAAAGCTCTACTCACTCACTTCTCTCAAGAAGTTCACTGCGGATCCCTTATTATTTGTTCAGAACACACTTTGCATGTCCTCTGTCCCTGACACTTACCACCCTATATAGTAATTCTTCGAATGTCCACGTCAGTCTTCACCTATAGACTGTGAGCGCCATGAGGCTGGGAACCATGTTTGTCCGACTCACCATTATATCTCCAGTGTTTAACACCCATCCAGCCCCAACATAGGTATCAAATAAATATCTGTTAAATAAGAATGTGCTTAACGGATGTTTTGTGAGCAAATCTTCCCTTCTCTGCAGCATACTTTATGCCAGCCCCTGAGCCTACTGCTGGCGAGAGCAATGGAGAGGAAAGCTAGTATGAAGGCTGACTTCATGGAGCTTTCGTTTTCTTGGTAGAAATGCATAACCACACAACTCCATGAACGCATACATTATCATGGCAAATTCTGATTAAGTTCTGCATGAAAATAATACAACAGACCCTATTACATGGTCACCTAAACTTTTCCAATTATAGATTGGCATAGTTTCGCAATCATGGAGTAGATGAGGTCACATTAAAATTTAATGTTCAGTAGCTTAGAAATTAAGTGATGTGCTCATTAGCATAATGGAAATTGGAAATGGGTGGCCAGGGCAGCACATAGTGCTTCAACCTTCACAGCCTCCCCAGGCATACCCAGCCTGGGACTCTAGAGGGCGCTCGTTCCCCCTTCCCCTTCTAGGAGTGTGGGTGCCAATTATAGACCATGCTTTCTTGGCTGCTTTCACTTGGAATCCCCAGCCAAACATGGAAGCATTTTCCGGCTTAAAATAATTTTTATTAGATACGATATAAAAAACTATTTAAAAGAAAACAATAATGGCCCCTGTCCCGATTTTCCAAGAAAGTTTACTGATGACATTTTGTAGCTTTAATAGCATTATATATGTTTAGTTAGAAAATGGAAAGGAGGGGCACATCTTTAAACCTTCAACTCTTGATTTTGGCTCAGGTCATGATCTCCGGTTCATGAGATCGAGCCCCGTGTGGGGCTCTGTGCTGGCAGCACAGAGCCTGCTTGGGATTCTCTCTGTCCCTCTCTCTGCCACTCCCTGATTTGTGTGTGTGCGCTCTCGCTCTCTCTCTCTCTCTCTCTCTCTCTCTCTCAAAATAAATAAATAAACTTTATAAAAAAATGGAAATGATATAAAAATTAAGGATATAAAAATTATAAAACAAAAATTGCAAAATATATAAAAGGTATAAAAGCATAAAAAAACATGAAACAATTCTTGCTAAAGATAATAATTCTTACTATTCTCTTAAGATTTCTGCAGAAAAAAATTGTCAAATGACATGTGTATATGAGTGTGTGTGAGTGTGTGTGTGTGTGTGTGTGTGTGTGAGTGATTACTAATACAAAAAGGAATCATACCATGTACATGGTTTGTAGCCACTCTTTTGTTGAACAATATATCCTGGTGACTTCTCTATAACAACACACAGGGAATTATTTTTTTTCTTTTTATCAGCTGTGTAGTATTCTGTTTTAAGGCTATAACATCATTTATTTAACCAGCCCCCACTATTATGCCTTTGGATTGTTGTCCAATTGTGTTTGTTGTTTGCAGTGTTGTTTTGCTTTGAAAAACGACATTGGCAGGAACATTCATTGGCATATGCCTTACAGTAAAACTACAAAATAAATGTTAAGCAGCGAGCTTGCCGGGAAGGGCTTATGAGCATTTTCTATTTTGTTAGATGTCTCTCAGTTACCTTCCATGCCACACTGATCAGTGTAGGGGCAAAGCCATTCCCAGCAGACACCCCAGAAATACAAACTGTTCATTAATCCAGTAGGTGGAAAAGTATATCTTGTGTTTGTATTTAAGTATCTTCTTTATAAATGAGGTTGCATCTCTTTTATTGTTTATCGGTATGCATACCTCTTGGATGCTGCATTGAAATCAGCTAAAAACAATAGATTCTTTTTAAAAAGCAAATCATAAATAAAGACAGGATTACATAGACCCTGTTAGAGAAAAATGTCTTTTAATCACAGATCCCAGAATCTTAGAACGGCTCATTCAACATTAAAGGAGGGATACTCTATTTATAAACCAGTCTAACCTATTTATCTAAGTTGTGCTGTAATGATCTTTCTTGGGCAGCACTTTATTACCTTGGTTCAATTTGTTACATACATGGAATAAATTAACCTTCACCTAAGGCAGTTCTGAGAATCACATTCCTGTCCCGGTGGCCCGTCTTAGTGGAGAGTTAAGGTACCAAGGGCGGATATTCCGGAACGTCCACTAATCTCTTTGTGTATGGTGTTCCCATCATGGAGACCAACAGACAAAATGAAGCCCTTTGGTTATTCCATTAGCTCAGAGCACTGCCCCCACCCCCTTATCTGTTCCAGTTTTCCTGGTTTTCTGCTTATCCTTCTTTCTATTCTCTTTGGAACCAGCCTTTGTAGCCTGCGGGTTTGTGGTGTGCTGAGTGCTAAAGCAAAACAGATGTGTTTCTGAAATATGTCTTAATCCATCCAGGTTTTGGGGACAAAGTCATTCATCTTTGATGTGGTGGAAGAGGGATTTCCAGGCACTTCCCTGGGTAATGAGTTTGATTCAAATGATGTGGTGACAGCAGAGGTAGGCAGATTATTTCCTTGTTGTCACCTCTTTGTGGGATCCCTTGCGCTCAGGACAACACATAAGCTCAGTGCCTCAGCCCTCTTCCTCCTCCCAACCCCCACACCATTTCCAGGGATCAGAGACCAAGCAGAAAGGTGCTCTGTGCCTTCTTTACACACACACACACACACACACACACACACACACACACACACACACACACTTTTAAGACTGACATTAAGGGTGACAGCCTTCCCTCACCCTCCATGAAATAGATGCATTGGGAATTATGTTTTTGAGGAAGAAAATAAGGTGTAGCCAGACTCTGTGTCCCAGCCCTTTTGTGTTTTATGAGGAGTGGTTATATTTGTGCTATTTTTTTCAGTGTGTGTTCTGAACCAAACATCAAGGACACATGATTAGATAAGGGACAGTGAATTAGCAGAATTAATGGACCAGAGTATTGCAATATTCACACTCCAAATTTTGCAATATTCACATATAAAATCTCCTGAGTACAGAATAACTAGTCTGCCTTTCCTTCCTCCCTCCCTCCTTCTCTCCACTTCTTCCTCTCTCCCTTCTTTCCTTTAGTCCTTAGAAACTCAGGGTGCTGTTTCTAAGAGATAATTCTATCTGTTCCTCCCTGACAACTTCTTCCTTTTAAAATCACTCTGTTTCATGAACCTGTTGCCCTTCTATATCAATCAGTTAAGAGCAGAGACTAAATGCATTTAGAGAATGCTTATCTCTGTTATATAGATAATATATTATGCATATTATTATATGACATGGTCTCAGTGTGGCCCTGGGTAGCCCCAGGACAGGACTTTTCCAGCTCAGTCTCCATTCTAGCTGTGCTTGCCAGGAAGTTTGGCCAGTGGCAAGGCACAAGATAAATGTTCAGGTCAGTTCCAAGGAGTTTCATTTTCCATGGACTCGCTTAGGGACACAAAAGAGTAATGTGAGGAAGGAATCAAGACCATCTTTCTAATTGTAGATCATATCTACTATACTAAGACTATACTAAGGAAAGATGGGAAAGATGACCCTTCATCTCTCTGGCAACACTTGTCCATGTGGAACTCTGAATATCAGGGCCCTGAACATACGAAGTACAAGTTTGTCCCTCCTTAGATGCAGGTCTCCCTGCATTTGGGAGCCCAGTTATTCTCTGCAGCAAGGCCTCAAGGGCTGTGATCCTTCCACACCTCCTGTGCCCTAAGCAACTGGGTCTCAGTAAAGTCGTGTTAAGAATCTTATCTTCAGGGCACCTGGGTGGCTCAGTAGGTTAAGCAACCGACTTCGGCTCAGGTCATGATCTCGTGGTCTGTGAGTTCGAGCCCTGCGTCAAGCTCTGTGCTGACAGCTCCGAGCCTGGAGCCTGCTTCAGATTCTGTGTCTGTCTCTCTGTCCCTCCCCCATTTGCA
Organism: Prionailurus bengalensis; assembly: GCF_016509475.1. Lineage (NCBI taxonomy): Eukaryota > Metazoa > Chordata > Mammalia > Carnivora > Felidae > Prionailurus > Prionailurus bengalensis. The sequence continues at coordinate 8,901,305 of NC_057355.1, read as the reverse complement.
CTCTCTCTCTCTGCCTTTCAAAAATGAATAAATTCTAAAAAAAAAAAAAAGAATCTTATTGTCACCCTGGGCTATGACTATAGCTGCTCAGTTCAACACAAGGGAACCCAAATAGTGAAAACTACATCACAGGTTTTCATGTCAGCAAAACAACAGCATCTATCACACTAAATTATAACGATGCGTTGAAATTTCATTAGTTTTGTGGTGTGAGAGCTCTAAATATAATATCCTGTTTCATGTTGGTCTAGATTTAAATGCTATTACTTAAAAAAATTAAGTTAACAGGTTGAAGGGAACATTTATTTTTAAATTTTTTTTTTACATTTATTTGAGAGAGAGACAGAGCGTGAGCAGGGGAGGGGCAGAGAGAGAGAGGGAGTCACAGAATCTGACTTGCTCAGAGCCAGGCTCTGAGCTCCAGGCTCTGAGCAAGCTGTCAGCACAGAGCACAGCTCGAACCCATGAACCGTGAGATCATGACCTGAGCCGAAGTCAGAGGCGCAACAGACTGAGCCACCCAGGTGCCCCAGGAACATTTATCTTTAAGGGATTTGTGCTTCCTCCAAGTTTGAGAAATGTAGCCTTAATTAATACTGCCATCCATTTATTTTCTCTCATGCATGCTTGTCTTGCTTGCCCCACTAGATTACAAGGTTCCTGAGGGCAGACACCATGGCTTACTTGGGTTTTGAAATCCCAAAGCCACCAGACACTGTTAGTGATGCTCAAACAGTATTGATGGGTTAATGGTACTGTCTCCAGGTGCGTGCTGATGTCTGGGTTTTTCCCTTTGCTCTGCGGTTGTTCAAAGACTGAGGGAGCTGTGTATGGGTGGCAGGGAGTGGGCACAAATTTCAACTCTGTTGTGTCTGTTCTTGGGTTCAAAGGGCCCCTGACCCCATAGATCCTCAATGAAACTTCCTGTAGGGCTTTGATGTGCACGCCCCTGCCATTGGATGCCTGCTGTGCACATCATGAAAGCACTAGCCAGCCTGTCCCCTGTGTCATCTTCCATTCTGAGGCTCTTCGCTTGTGGCTGTGCTACTTTTATTGCTGCTGATGGCACTAATATCTCTGCATAAAGTGGTTTCTTTGTTCCCATCCCTTTATCCTTTTGTATTCCTCTACAGCAGTGCTGACCTTTTAGCTTGCATGCTTTGCCAAGCTCGAGAGGAAATCCAATCTGTCCTTCTCTTTACCTGGCAATTGCTGCTCTCTGTCATTTCTGTCCCCTTCTCCCTTCTCGCTCACATCCCTCTTTTAACTCTTCTGGCCTTTTGGTTTCATTTTCTCACCCCTGTAGCATGTCAGGAGCTTCACTATCCAAAGAGAACAGGGGACTTAGGACACCAAGTTTGAGATTTATCAGAAACCTTGCACTGCAGAATGATGGCATGGGAGATGCGTCATGCATACATTTGTCTGAGGAAGAGACACCGGATGGAAAATGTGTATATATTGATGGACTTTTCTACTGATGCCTGCTCAATGAAAAAGACAGACGTAGAGAAAGAAAGGAGGGAGAAAGATACAGGAAGACAAGTAAAAGTGGGGATGGATGACCCAAGGCTTTTGTCTGCCTCTCTAGGAAATACAGAAGAGGGCAGTTCATCTTGTCTCTGTTCAAAATTAGAAGGAAAATGTCCAGTGCCCTATCGAATGGAAAGTGCAGAAAATTCTATCCTATGTTTGACTTTAAGTTCCAGTGCATGGTACCGCCAAGTAGCAGAGAAGCCAGTCCCACCAGGACTCCATGAGAGCACAAGCCTTTTCTTCTGGGTTTAGAGTGAGCAAAACATATAAGAAAGTGGCCCAGAAAACATCAAAATCCTGGAGCAGATCCAGTGGCCCGTCTTCTCCAAGGGCCAAGGGGTTTTGAACGACTCTTTTAATGTTTATTTGTTTTTGAGAGACAGAGAGTGAGCGGGGGAGGGGCAGAGAGAGAGGGAGACACAGAATCGGAAACAGGCTCCAGGCTCTGAGCTGTCAGGGCTCGAACTCATGAACTGCGAGATCATGACCCGAACCGAAGTCGGAGGCCTAACGGATTGAGCCACCCAGGCGCCCTAGGACCTTTTGTGGTTTTAGAGATAAAGTACTATTTGTTTTAGATTGACCTCAAAATTCCCCTCTCCCAGGTACAGGTGCCCCCCACTTTTGAAAAGTTCACATTTCATCAATTTGCTTTCACCAAAGACCTGTATTAGTACCTGTTTTCACTTACTAAGAGAAATCCAAAGCGGACTTTTGCTTTCATTAAAAAAAAAAGAAAAAAAGGAAAAAAGAGAAAATAGGATTCAGGGTTGGTCTCGCAGTGAGCTGTGGTAGGGGCAGTGTGCACACCCCAGGCAGAGAGAGTGACCCCATCTAGGCCCTTCTCCAGAACCACACTCGGTGTGTCAGCAACAAGCCTTCAGAGCTTTGACCTGTGTCTGTGAGCATCATGCTTTATCTCCAGTCATTTTGTGCATCCCTCAGCAAGATGTGTCCTAAGGTGTCAGAAAAGCCTAAGAGAGGTTATTTTGGGGGTCTGGGAATGCTCAAAAATTTTTCCATATAAATTAATAGTAACTGCTTCTTGGCTTTTCACCATTTTGGCTGGTGAGAGATTTCATAGGCATGCCCTACTTTGGGGGTAAGCCGGGGAAACCCGCATTCTTTCCTGACAGGCCGCCCACCCCTCTATCCACCTCTGTGCTTACTCGCCCCTTTATCTTACTTCAGTGTGCATGTTGACTTCTCTTGCTCCTCTGTTTCTTCCCCTGCTTTCCTGCCTGGCTGCTGAAGGTAGACACCGAATGTTTTGATTTTAGCTTTTACTTGGCTTTCATCTCTTCCCAGGTGCTGCTTGACCTGCTGTTGTACACATGGGCTTTTTTTTTTTTTTTTTTTTTTTTTTTTGCTGTGAACCAACTTCTCTCTAGCACAGAACTGCCTTACTAAGGGAGAGAGAGGCAGCGTGGTGGAGAAGGATCCACTGGGACAGACGGCCAGTCCTGACACACATTGACTTGTTTCCTGAGAGTTGGCATCTAAAAAGAGCTATCCACTAAAATTACAATGAAAGAAAGTGGCCAGAGGCTGGGATTTAACCACACCAGTTAGGCAAGAACCCAGATGCCTTGGATGCTCTGCCTCTTTCTCAGCTGGGAGCAGCACATCCGCCAAGGGCATCTGAGAATAGTGTCCACTGGGGTCAATTGTAAGTTTCATGATGACTTAGACAGTGAAAGGAATAACAGTAGCATGTAACGCCTGGGGCCAGGAATGACAAATACCCTGAAATATGCAGAAAAGGCTCACACAGCGAGAGGTGTCCCCTACAAATTTCCTTTAGTGCCCCATTAAAAAAAAAAAAAAGAGTAACAAGACTACAGAGCCATTTTTGCACAGATTTCTTAGGCTCCAGGTAAGGTTTGCTCTGAAGACTTCAAATCCCTTTTCTGGAATTATTGATTCAGGCCTGGAATTTCTAGAGGAACCGTTGTGTGTTGTGCCCTGGAGATATGGATATGGTGGTTAGTAAGGTGGAGAAAGTCCTTGGCCTTATGACCACGTGACCCGGTAAGAGCTACTGGCCAGGGAATGGCCTGCATGCACACCCGGTGGTGACTGATCCCACGGTTGCCTGAAAGGAGAGCTGTTCAATATGGCTGCATCTGGGAAGGTGGACAGAAAGTGAAGAGGGTTATTGAGACAGGGGAGGTAGCCTGAGCCCATCTTATAAATAATGGGAAGGAGTTTAGACTTTATTAAGAGGATGATTGGAAACCACTTAAGCATTTTAAGCAAGAAAATTGGCAGTTCAGATAGCTCTGGCCACAGTCTGGTCCAAGGTGAGTTGTCCAAATCTGAATCTGGTTACCATGTCTTTTTTCCCCCTCATCCTCGAATCATTTCAATTATAAGTGATTATGCAGCAACAGCTTCCCAGAGAGTGCCACCTCTTGCATTTTGGAAGTTGTTCATTAGGCAGAGAATTTATCGATAACTATTAGCAGTATAAGATTTGTCCTGCATTTATAAACTCATATCATCTCTGGATGTCCAGGCAAGTTTATTCATGACTAACCTCCAATGCGGCTTTATGAAGCAGCACAGAGAAAGCATGGTCCTGTTGGCATATTTCTTGTGCAAGCTTGATGTGACTATTCTTGCTGAATCTAAGAAGCCAGAGCGTTCCTCCACATTGTCTCATTTCATTCTCACAGCATGACTACAGGTAGGATGAGTAGTATTGGTATTCTGGTAGTATTGGTATTCTGGTTCTCACAGATGAGGAAATGGATCACTTCCTTAGCTATCAACTTTAATGTTCTGCCGTGAACTAGAAGAGTGACCTAATTTTGACTGAGCAATGGTTCAAGTGAAAAGTACTTCCCATTGCCATTCCTTTTGATCCCCTCAGTGTCACTTTGGGGAAGGATTTATTAACTGTGATTTTACAAAGGAGAAAACCAAGGCTCAGTGGGGTTAAGCAGCTTGACCAAGGTTCACAGAGCCCTGGAATATCCTTGGAAAACAAAAAAGAAAATGGAGATGTTTGGATAAATGGCAGATGGTCTTGTCTTTTCCCAAAAGTTGTCTTGGCTCTGTCCTGGTAATCCCTCAGGGTTTCTGTTTTATTTTTCTCCCTCTAGTCTTCTGATCTGGCCCATTATGACTCTACACTGATTTATGGTTTCTAGTCTTGAACCATGACTTCTGCCATCTACAATTTTGCTCTTTGACCAGAGTGTAGCAGGAAATAAATGCAGATCTGAATTTCAGAAACCCAGATTCTCTTCCTGACTCTGAGCTCTTCTGGGCACTTCATTCCACTTCATGGAGGCTTGCATGGTCCCATCTCTGATGCAGAGATTAACATTCTCCATCTTTACTTAAAGTATGGGGATATCTTGAAACAAACAATCATTAAGGCTTCTGAAATGCTATCTGTGTATTTATTTTGACACCACATCAGTATCCCCATGGCCTCCCACTGCTCTTACAGTTAAAACCAAAAACTATACAATGGCCTCAAAAGCTCATCTAGGTCCACACTCCTACACCTCCCCCTACCTCATTTGGTATTTTTTTTAATTACAAAAATTTTTTTATTGTTTTAAGTTGTTTTTGAGAGAGAGAAAGAGAAAGAGAGAGAGAGAGAGAGAGAGAGAGAGAGAGAGAGAGAGAGAGGCAGACACAGAATCTGAAGCAGACTTCAGGCTCTGAGTTGTCAGCACAAAGCCTGACCTGGGGCTCGGACTGGTGAATCTCGAGATCATGATATGAACCAAAGTTGGATGCTTAACTAACTGATCCACCCAGACACTCCCCTCATTTGTTATCTTAAGGCTCTTTGTTTTCCTTACTCCATCTCAGCTGGTCTTTTTGTTGCTCAAACACCCAATCTCCCTCCTGCTATAAGAACTTTGCCTAGTCTCTTTTTTGCCTGGAAACCTCTTATCAACCCACTGGTTAACACCTCCCCATTCTCTTCTTCTCTCAATAAAGATAGTGTTTCCTAGCCCCTAGAATAGTTCAGACTATTGTATGCTCCCAGAGTACCATGTATCCTTTCTTTATAATAGTAGTTCTAGTTACTTGCATTTTGTGTTGTGATTAATTGATTAATGTCCATCTCCTTCATTGGATTAAATGCCTCATGATCAAAACCAAGTCTGCTTTTGCACACCATTGCAATCTCAGTACCTGGCACTTAGATGCTTAATGAGCATCTGCCACAAGTTTGAATGAGTAATTTGGGTTATGTTATGGGTGACTCAGTTGCCCTTTGAATGGTTCTGATCCTGGTGACAAGGATGCCCCTCTGTTAGAATTTAACCTAATACTCTGTGAGGCTAGATACATAGCATGATCAGGTTTGATATAGATTTCTGTGTGCTGAAGGAGTCCTGAGTTGTGTCTTCATATGGAACCATGTCTCTGTGCAGATCAGTTCATAACTCTGCATTTCATCCCAAATATGATAGGACTCATGTTTAGCTAAGAACTCCTAAATACTGTGGGGTTCATTTATGCTTATTACAATCAGCTGGCCAATAGAAAGTGAATGTTACAGAGAAAAAACAATGCAAGGGGTGGCGGTACTATGGGGCTATAAGCCAGGTTCTAGATCAGACTTCATCAGATAAAATACTTCTTAGTGGCATGTGACCTTGTGTAAATGTTCAGTTTCCTTCTAAATCTGTTTCCTCACTTGTAAAAATAGAAATGATTATAGAAACTTCCACCTAAGACTGATAAGGCTAAAACAAAATAATATTTGAGAAATTACCTAGATAGTATAGTACTAGGCACTGGACAAAGAATTGTCCAATAAATGTTAGATCTTATAGGGGTGCCTGGGTGGCTCAGTCAGTTAAGTGTCTCACTTCAGCTCAGGTCATGATCTCCTGGTTTGTGAGTTCAAATCCCATATAGGGCTCTGCTCAGAGCCTGGAGCCTGCTTCGGATACTGTGTCTCCTTCTCTCTCTGCCCCTCCCCTGCTCATGATCTGTCTCTCAAAAATAAATAAATGTTAAAAATTTTTTTTTTAGTGTTCGGTCTTATATAGTTGAGGGATTAATGCACATTATTCAATTATTAAGGAATTAATAAATATTAATTTATTGCTTTTGGCTTTCTTCCCCAAATCACAAACCCCATCTCCTTTCGCAATACATGCATTAGAAAGCCATGATTTTAGATGCCATTGAGACCTTCCTTGAAAATATGGACATAGAATCTTGAAAGACGATAAAATCTTTGACAGAATACCAGCAAATAGATTCTTTTAGGAAGGGGAAAATCCTGATGACTCCACATTCTTTTGGACGATCTTCACATGATCCTAACTATTCTTTGCCCACACTGAGAACTTTTTTATCATCACTTCTTAAAATCACAGCTTCCAGCTCCCACATCATGTCTGGGCACTTATGGTAACCTTCTAACCTCTGCTAAAGGAGTCAAGGCAGGCACTCTGACATTTGGAAAAATGAGGTGTGTGGTTATTTTTAGACGGACTAAAATAGCAGCAGCAGGTTTCCATTTATAGGAACTGTAAGAACCTTCTCCTATGTCTGGGACAAGGTAATGACTTCTATGAAGTAATGACTTTGCCATCATAAACTTTATCCCACTGATGATTACCTACCTCTTTAGTGGTCTCTGTATTATGCTATTTTGTCTTTTTAGTATTAAGAGAATGAGGCCCTGGTTGTTCTTCACATTTTATCATTTCTTTCTTCTTGGGCTGGAAGAAAATGAGAAGCAGGGCCAGACTACCTCTCATGACTAAATTGTTCCTGGCTAATAAAGCTGCAGGAACTGTACGTTGGGGTGTCTTCCATAAATCAGCCTTGGGGAGAATTAGGTGCTGAGAGATGAAGGAGTGATGTTTAATCATCACTTGTAGGAAACCATTAGCCGCACACCCTCATTCTGCTACTTGCCCATTCGTCATTCCCCAATCGCTAGTTCCCCCCAGCCCATTAACATTTCTCAATGACTTTCTAAATGCAGAGAAAACCACAGAAGGGGTGAAGGATGGGGGGACATTATGGAAACACACAACTGAGAGATGTCTCTGCTGCTTTACCTCCTGCTCCCTTGAATGTAAATGGACCAGTGTAAGAACAAAATGATGGATAACTCAGCCAGCCAGATGCTGCCGTGAGAGCTGAAGAAGCTTTTGCCTCCTGTTCTGCTCTTCCCCTCTGTAAAAATAAATAAGCCGGTCTCCACCTAGGTATGTTTCCTTCGGCAATGTGGAAGACAGCTCTGTCTTTTCTTTGCTATGATGGACAAGGAAAGTGGGGAGGTCGAGTGGTTAGTAGAGGAGTTCCAGCTTGGGGAAATTAATTGGATCTTCCCAAATGTGCTCCCCCATCCTCGAGAGAGAAAGCCACAACCGAAGGTGCTGCAGGGTCTACAAATGAGTGAAGCAGGAAGCTCAGTAAAACAGAGCTAGTTCATAGACTGAATGGATTGGTGGACACCCTTTAAAAAGTTGACCCAGAGGCGCCTGGCTGGCTCAGTCAGTTGAGCAACTGACTCTTGATTTCAGCTCAGATTTTGTGGTTCATGAGTTTAAGTCCTGCGTCAGGCTCCATGCTGACAGTGTGAAGCATGCTTGGGATTCTCCTCTCTCTGTCTCTCTCTGTCTCTCTCTCTGTCTTTCAAAAATAAATAAATAAACTTAAAAAATGTTGATCCAATAGTGATGTGTGGGCAGAGCTCTGTTCAGTCATTTTCAGGAGGAAAATGTATTCTAGCTTCGTCTCCTACTCCTAGAGTATAGTTTCTGATGCTAATTGCATGTACACAAGGTGATTTAGAGGCCTTTTCCTTAGACACGTATGCCAAGTCATTCCCGCTGATTGCTTCCCTAATTAATTTTGATCATGGGTGTTAGGAACTCCTCATTCCCATTTACTATTTTCCAGGCAAGCCCAGAAAGTCAGTAATAACAAGAATATTTTACTGAGGACTAAGTATATGACACGTACTAGAATAAGACACCTGACATACACTAAAAGAGTTGACTTACACAACTGTACTACAAAGTAAGGATTATGGTCCTAATTTTCTTGGTGAAAAAACTGATGTTAGTGATGATTTTCCTAAGTTCATGCAGTTTAGATGGGAAAGATCCAAGTTCTTTGGGGCCTGAGAATTATGCTATTTGAAGAGCTTTTTAGGAAAGAAGTGAATACAAATTTAGGTGTAGGGCTGCAGGAAGAGTCTTTCCAAGTGAGGGGTTCTGTGGGTATAGCATCACCAGCTCCGTGGTATAGGGGTGTCCATTCATCTTGTCTTGGGAGAGGCCAATGCAATGCAGGCCCATCTGAGCTCTTAAATGCAGTGATTTTCTGCATATAGAAAAGATGAGTGTCCTAATGATTCAAATCCAAGTGATTTGAATATCCCAATAGTCTCTGGGGAGGAAATTTTGGAAAGCTTAACAGAGAGAGGAAACTAATTCTGGAGATGTCCTGGTGGCTTAGGAGTCTTTACCAGCTATCATCAAACTGAGAGAGAAAGCTATGACTAGCTGGTCCTGGACAACTCCACAAGGGCACTAAGCCTAGTGGGAATGGACAGAAGTGGGAGTCTGGAGGCCTGGGTTCCAGCTCTGGGACTGTCACTGCTGAGCCCTGTGACTTTAGGGAAGTTGAATTTTGTTTCTTCAGCTGTGAGGCCAGAGTTTTACTATAGCTTTGGCATTCTAAGATTCTGACTCAAAGAGCGCATTAACTTCCACACATATTTGGTGTTCCTTCTTGTTCAATATTTATGGAAAAGTTGAACACATTTTAAAATGAATGCAACAAATGAGTGCAGGAGTGGAGTGAGGGGAAAGGTTATTTTGGTTAGGATGGATAGAGACAGAAACAGAGCACAACAACAACAACAACAACAACAAAAACACCATGGTGCTAAAAATAAAGTCCAATATCTAATCACATAAAATACAGGGTTGCATAATAATGTGTAAATGAAAAGCTAGGTTACTGAGTCGCAGAAGGTGGGAGTAATAACTGATCACATCGTGTTTGAATTTGCATTAGTGAGGTGCATTTGTGTCCCGGATCACACTTTCTTGCCTGCATTCCATTGGTAATAACAGCAACAGTTAACCGTACCAACAATAACTCTACAGATATTTATGAACTGTGAGATTTGTGGTTTATGTGTATGGACACCTAGGAGGTGGCTCGCTCAGGCAATCTCCCAAATATTTTCCCATAAGAAAAACGTTCTGAATTATTTGCAGAGATTCTCAAGATACATCACTAAGGACCTGTTTGACTCACAAAGTGGGTATTTCTTATCCTCAGTAAAATAGCATCAGAAAATGTTACTAATGTTGATAATTTATGCTCAACAAATTAGAAAAAAATATATACATATCTATTATGCTAATTTTAATTTGAAAAAATGCATATGCATTTAAAGAGGATAGGGAAATAGATGAAGTGACTGGAATCCTAAGATCAGTTTCTGGGAGGTCTATAGGACTTGAGAGATTTCATCCCTGTTTCTTTATCATTATTTTCCTTCCAAGTCTATATCATTTCTTTATTGCTGGTAGAGGTGAATGCCTAATGCAACTCTCACCTTTTCCCCCCAGGATTATTGTCACTTGTCAGGAGACATATCAAAAATGAAAAGAAGTAAGGGGCAGATATTCTCCATGACTAGGATATGAGTAGACAGAAAGGTTGGGAGAGTATGTGTGCAAGAGCTTGTGTGATGGGAAAAGGCAGAGGTAAAAGAGAAGTTGGCAGGCCTGTGTGATCTCTTTAAGGAGCGAGAAAGCAGGCTGACTTGGAAAGTTGGTCCAACTGCCTCCTCTTGAGAATATAGAGCCTTATAGTCCCTTGCTTCCAGAAATAAGCAAGGTGTTGGAAGGGAGGGAGATAAAGGGAGAAACAAGCACAATAATAAAGGCAGCTGTACGGGTGAACACAGGATGATAAGATATGAGCTGTTTATGGATACAACCATAGGTACTAAAAGTTTTAAAACATTGACAAGAGAGAAGTGCCTGGGTGGCTCAGTCAGTTAAGTGCCTGACTCTTGATTTCGGCTCAGGTCATGATTTCACGGTTCATGAATTCGAGCCATGTCAGGCTCTGCCCCTTGTCAGCCTCTGTGATGACAGAACAGAGCCCTTTTGGTCTCTCTCCCTGTCTCTCTGTACCTCCCCCTTCCCCTCAAAATAAATGGATGAACACTTAAAAACCGACAAGGTAGAAACATATTGTTGTCAGGTGGGGTTACCAGGGAGGCAAGGTAGGAATGGGCTGTGAGCATTGGCTAAAGTATTTAACTGACCTTGTTCTAATGGTGTGTGTGTGTGTGTGTGTGTGTGTGTGTGTGTGAGACAAACATGTAAAATGTTAACAAAGGTTAGATCTATAAAATGGGTTTATGGGCGCCTATTAAATCCTCCTTACTCTTTTGTATATTTAAGTTATTTTTATGATAAAGTTTAAAAAATAAAATTAATACACTATTTATAATCTATAGGAATTCTGATAGTACTGTCACAGAGTTGATCATCTAGTCTAGACTTTGCTTTCTAACATAAATTTCTTACGGTTGCTTTGCCTCAGTGACTGAGGTCATTAGGAGATCATAAATATCTAACCCATTTATGGCCATGAAGTTTTTTTTAAGATCTTGCAGGTGAACATCAAAGTGACTTGTTAATGTTAATTTGGGCCATCTTTAAGCTGGGTCGATGTAGATTATGCAGAGAACACCTGATTCCTCTCTACTCTAATGAACCTATTTCCAGACAATGATAAAGAGCACCAAACTTCTGTAATCAGTTGCACCAGGATTCCTTTGATTCCCCAAGAGAGGTGGCTCCATTGCAGGTGGGAAGATGGGAAGGTGGCGGGCTGGTGTTCTTGGGAGAAACCAAAGGGATAAGAAAACTCGGCAAGACGCACAGGGTCTATCTTATGACTGGAATGAACTTGAACTGGTTCTATCCCTTATCAGGATGCAGGTGCACAGTAGGATCACATGTCCGGTTTTCCACATTTGAAGATGATACAGATCTAGAATCAGGAAAACATCTGACTTGTATTTTCCAACAGCTAGGATTCTCTACATCTAGTTCCCTTGCCTTATTCCCCTGGTGATGAATCATTTTTTTAATTAATAATTGTTATTTTCCTAATAAGTACCAGGTGCTGTGACAGACACTGGGGACAGAGACACATTCTACCCAGATATTTTCATCAAGGTCCTCACAGGTTATTGAGAAAGAGAAGCAGGCTAGAGGCACCTGCAGTCCCAACTGGTAAGCTCTGTCATTAAAGATGCTCAGTGTAGTGGAGTGGGGGCAGAAGGGTCCCTGGTAGAAACCATCCTGGGGAAAGATGAGGGGGAGTGTCAGTAAGGGTCTCTGCAGAGATTCTGAACTAATAGGATATATAGAAATGTATGTAAGAAGAGATTTATTCTAGCAATTGGCTCATGTGATTATGGAGAATGAGAAGTCCCACCATCTGAGTCTGCAAACAGGAGACCCAGGAACACTGGTGGCATAAAATTCAGTCTGAGCCCAAAGGCAAATGTCTGAGGCAAGAGAAGGTGGGTGTCCTGGCCCAAGCAAAAAGAACAGACTCCCCCTTCCTCTGCCTTTTTGTTCTGTTCAAGCCCTTAAAGGATTAGATGATGCCCACTTGAGTTGATGAGGGAGATGTTGCCTCCAATGCTAATCTCTTCCAGAAACCTTCTCATAGACACACCCAGAAATAATGTTTTACCAGCTCTCAAGGCATCCCTGAGCCCAGCCAATTTGACGTATAAAATTAACCAACACAGACAACGTATTCCGCATGGTACTTACAAGGCCTTGGAGCTGAAGGGGTTGAGGTATGGTAGGAAATATCTAACTGCAGGCTGTATTCATGGCATGCTGTTGAAGTATCCTGAGTTAGAGGCTAGACTTCTGTTTTAAAAATAAAATCCCTCATAGCAGTGTACAATGTTACCTTCTTAGAGGATGAGTCTGAAGACAGAAAGATATTTGGGGCTGGGAAATAATTTATAGCGCAGGGTAGATAAAAAGTAACCAAAATTACAGGGATATGATTTGACGCTCTGCCTTCATGGTATTTTCAGTAGATTGAGCTAGAGTCTCCAGGCTGTTTGAAAGAAAGGAAGAGCTGTGCCCAACTTAGTGGCAATTATTTGCCTTAAGAATTACTTTTAGCTCTCTACCACCAAGGTTTGTCATATCTCACAATGAAACAACAATAACAACAACCAACACTTATTGAGTTTTTCCTGTGTGTCGGGTATTGATCTCAAAGTTTGTGTATATTCACTGAACTCCCACAACAACCCAGTGAGATAGGTTGTTTAGTTGCTCATTTTACAGATAAAGCACAGAGAGGTTAAGTACTTTGCATAGGGTCACACAGCTAACCAGTGAGTGCAGCCAGGAGGCAAACCCCGGGTGTTCTGGCAACAGAGTCCGTACTTTCACGCCCACGCTATACCACATCCTGGACTAAAACCATTTCATGTTTCCATTTAGAAAGCCATTCCCCTGTTTTCGCTTATTTTATTGTTTACATATTTATAATTTGTTTTCTTTAGACACGATGCTAGTCTTTTTGTAAAAAGGGTTTAACTTGAGGATTTTATAACTCTGTGGCCTAGACAAGTTAATAATTGATACTTTCATGAAGCTCATTGATAATGAAATTATTTCATTCAACATTTGTATTTCATCCTAGACCCATCAATTATAAGAGATACAAAATTTATATGAAAAGATAGATGGTCATATAAAATTGTTTCTAATATAGGAGGACAAGTCATAGTGATTTATATTTCAGTGAAGAGATTCCCTTATTCATCTATCCATCCATTCATTTGTCAAATATTTATTGAGTGTTAATTATATCCTGGATGCTGGATATGAAGTCAAAAAGACATGGTCCTAACCCTCAAAGATCTCTCAGTCATTTGGGCCTAATCAAATTCCTACTTCTGCTGTCTATAACTGGGAGAGACAGGGAATCAAGAAGCCTGGAGAGCAGAAGTTCTCTTTTCTTTAGTTAAACCAAGATTATGAAATGAAATGATTAGAGATGATAAGAAAATTTTTTAAGAAAAAAAATCTTTTTTTTTTTTAAAGAAAAATCTTGGCAAAGAATCTCAACACGCGCAAGCGCGCACACACACACACACACACACACACAAACACACACACACACACACACACCTCTGCCCAGAGAATCTACAAAATAATCTACCTGGCCACTTTTAAAAATCTGGCTGGGTGGAGTTAAGGGAAGAATTTTAGATTTGACAAGGACTCAGGGGAAGTTAGTAACAAGGGTTCCATTAACATTTAAATAGAAAATTTATGTTGTATTAAATAGTAACCTTGTTTAAGAATGAATGACAAAGTATCTAGTTGTATCTAATGCTTATTTCCTTTGACCTATTGTTGAAAGAAGTATCAATATTTTTAAAACATAATTAGGGGTATAAGTGAAGTTCAGATTTTGACATATTTTTCTAAGGAATGAAGTTCCACACAGAGATGAGTCTAAAAATCTGTCCCCCCCACCTCCCCGAATTAAACTGTGGTCATCACGTGTAGCAGTGATACAGGCATTCTGGTGATGCATCTGTGCAAAGCAGGGACAGGCTAATTGGTCTTTGGTGCCATTATAAATTAGTCTAAAATAAGTAAAGTTAAGCTAGGGAAAGATAGCTGTTTTCCTCTCTTTGCTTTTTTGTGTTCTTCTTACTATAAGAACTTTAACATGCCTTTTATTGTTATTAGATCCCCTAGTAATAAATGCTGCGGAGATTTGTTTACTCAAACATGGTTTTAATTTCAGGAGATAGCAAATATTCCAGAGGCAAACAGACACAGAATCCCGTATCTTTTTTTGTTCATAATTGTTTTTAATGCTTATTTATATCTGAGAGAGAGACAGAGAGAGACAAAGTACGAGCAGGGGAAGGGGTAGAGAGAGGGAGATAGAGAATCTGAAGCAGACTCCAGGTTCTCAGCTGCCAGCACAGGGCTGGATGCAGGGCACAAACCCACAGACCTCGAGATCATGAGCTGAGCAGAAGTCAGTTGCTTAACCAACTGGGTCGCCCAGGCACTCCCAGAATCCGATATCTTAAACTGAGGAAAGGAAATAACATTTATTGGGCTTCAAACAGTTTTTAATTCATTATCTCACTTGACTTACAGCTCTCAACAACTTGTCATGGATTTATTAATATTCCTATTTTGTAGTTGAGAAAACTGAGCCTTGCTTCTGAGGCTTTTCTCAAGATCACACAGGACATCAGAGTTGTTTTTTTTTTTTTTTTACAGTACACAGAGTTGTTTTTGTTTTTGTTTTTTTACTGTTTATTTTTGAGAGGGAGAGAGACAGTGTAAGCAGGGGAGAGGCAGAGAGAGAGGGAGACATAGGATCCAAAGCAGGCTCCAGGCTCTGAGCTGTCAGCACAGAGCCCGACATGGGGCTTGAACCCACGAACTGTGAGATCATGACTTGAGCCCAAGTTGCTCAACTGACTGAGACACCCAGACACCCCCAGAGGTTTTTCTTTTTCTTTTCCTTTATTTATTTTGAAAGAGAGAGAGAATGAGCATGTGCAGGAGAGGGGCAGAGAGAGAGAGGGAGAGAGAAGAGAAAAAAAAAAAAAACCCAAGCAGCTTCTATGCTATTAGCACAGAGCCCGATGAGGGGCTCGAACTCACAAACCATGAGATCATGACCTGAGCCAAAATCCAGAGTTGGTGTTTAACCACCCAGGGGCTGAGCCACCTAGCAGCTCCAATACAGAGAGGTTTCAAAGTCAGATTTTCTGATGCCGTGGCTGGTGCTATTTCTTCTTGAAATTCTTACTGTAACACATGCCACTGTCCCTCTGGTGACATAAGATGCGATGTTGAGAATTCAGGAAAACTTGTATTTTCTTCAAATGAAAGATTTTGCAGAACTTGTCCCAAGGGTAGAGAAGATACAGACCTCTCCTTCCCTCACCAGATAATATTTGCTTATATTCTAGAGTAAAAAAAATGGGATTTATTCCTCCCTCCCCCACCCTATCTTTCTGTCTCCTTCTCTCCCCTTCTCTCTCCTTCTCTCTCTCTCTCTCTCTCTCTCTCTCTCTCTCTCTCTCTCTCTCTCTCTCCCCTCTGCCTCTGTCTCCCTCCCTTTGAGGATGGGAAGCCCTCTAGCAGCTCTCTGTCCACGTCTTTCCCCTGTAACACACTTGGAGCAGGGGCAGAAACCATGAAGCCCTCACCGGATCTGGGGAATGGGCACTGGGAACCGATGTAACTAACACGCTGTTCTGAATCTGCTTTGGTTGTAAGTAATACACTGTCTTTATCTCTGACCCAGACATCTCATGTTATCTGGCAGGTAGGTTACAATCTCAGACCCTTCACAGTGTCTGACAGGATACCACGTTTTAAATGTTTAATCTCTTCAGCCATCCATTCAGCCAGCAGCTTTTTTTTAAATTTTTTCTTTTAAAGAGCACTCATTGCTGCTGAGAGATTCCTCTAAGCTCTTGGGACACAGCAGTAAATTACATGCAAGAGGCCCCTGACTTGATGGGGCTTATCATTGCAGGGGATGAAAAAACAAGGAAACAAGTCAAAAAGCTAATTTTTATCTGCATATAATTTCAATGAAGCAAATCTTAGCAGGGCAACATGGTGGAGAGTTGACTTGATGTGCAGCAGAGGCCAGTTTAGACAGGTGGTCAGACACGGCCTCTCTGGATGGGTCACATAATGAAAATAGGACTGTGGTTCTTACATGGGGTTGATTTTGTCACCCCACCCTACCCCAGAGGGCATTTGCAGCGTCTGGATGCATTTGATTGTCATGACCGGAGGGAGGCGGGATTACTACCAGCGTGTACTGGGCAGAGGCCAAGGATGCTGCTAGGCCCCTACAATTCACAAGACTCTCACAACAGGGAATTATCCGATCCAAAATGTCAATAGTGCTGAGATTTAGAGACTCCGCCATAGGGTATAATAGGACCGCATCCCAAATAAGAAATACACTGAGATTGCACAGGGGGAGGGGTTAATAACTCACTGGAGGATGTCAGGGTTGCTCACAGAGGCTGAACTGAAGAACTGAGCCTTGAGCTGAATCTTAAGGGATGACGAACGGTTTTCTGAGTCAATGTGGTGGCACTGTGTTTAGTAAGCTCTCTCAAGGGCTGGGACACATGGCACTCTTTTCCTGCCAGAGCACTTCCCGACCCCCAAGAATACAGTGGGACCACATTGAGGTAGGACATATAATGAGTTGGGATAAGTCGAGGGATCTGTTCTCTCCTGAAACCTTTGAATGCACCTGGTTGTACGTGCACTGTGGGCATATGTTTGTGCCAGGCAATAATGTTACCGGCCACGTTCAATCACCCCTGTTAGGAACAGGGGGGCAGACTGGCTAGCTCTTAGCAAACCTGTTTTCTGTTCCGCTTGGACACGCAGCTAAATTACCTATTTCAACCACATTGTCTGGTAGCTGTAGCCATATGACTGAGCGCGGCCGTGGACAGTGGGCAGGAGTGAGCTCTCCACCTCGCAGGCTCATCCCATAGAGCCTCCCACACAGGCCTTGTTCTCTTCCACCCCCCACCCCCACCAGCTGGGAGCAGAGGACTGTCACGTCCCGAAGATGGAGTGTCACAGATGGAAGGAGGCCGGACTCTGAATTACTGTATGAATGACCATGCACTGCACTTTACTTGAGCAAAAAACTAAATTTGTATGGTATTAAGCCACTGGGATTTCAGGGTTTATCTGTTATAATAGAAGGGCTACCATAATTAATCCGGGAGTGCCAGGTACTTGAGGTATGTTATCCCTAATCCTTTCAGTGACCTTGCAATACAGGTGTTATTTTCCATATTTAAAAATGAGGACAAAGGGCCCCAAGTGAATAAGTACCATAAGCTAGTAAGTGGAGAGAATCAGGACCCAAAATGCATGCTGTTTTTAATATGCTAAACAGCTCTGCACTTTTCCTCCACCCAAGCTAGTTTTGAATGTCTCTGGATAACTTTCTCCAGGGAGAGTTTCTCTGCACAGATTTGCATCCTTCTCTTTTCCTCTGGTTGGGGGAGGAACAAATAGCTTTCTTCCCACTTTCCATGCCTGGTTTAGTATATCAATGCAGCATTCTCATTGCTTAAAATATTTGACCCAGGATAAGAGGTGATGTAGTAGTTAAATAGAAAGTGCTCTTAGAGGCACCTGGGTGGTTCAGTTGGTTGAGCGTCCGACTTCGGCTCAGGTCATGACCTCACAGCTCATGAGTTCGAGCCCTGCATCGGGCTCTGTGCTGATAGCTCAGAGCCTGGAGCCTGCTTTGGATTCTGTGTCTCCCTCTCTTTCTCCCCCTAACCCACTCGCATTCTGTCTCTGTATCTCTCTAAAATAAATAAACATTAAAAAAAGAAAGAAAGAAAGAAAGAGCTCTTGCAGGAGTTGAATGCTGCTTGTCAGACACTCACAGATGGATGAAAACAAAACCTTCACAAATGGGGTTGCTTGTAATTTTCCTTATTTTTTTTTTCTTCAATGAACTGAGAATACACATGAAGCAAAGAACCTTCTGCCTCTCTCTGCTGCTGGAAGTTGCATTTTATTTCCCAGTCAGAGAGTTTATTGGTCCCCAAGGCTGCTGGAAGGGGAAGTTACCAGTAGCCAAACAGAGTCATTAAAGGAAACGGATGCTCACATGTAGCAGCACTGGGAGATCCTAGCAGCTCTCCTGGAGACACGGCTGAGGTGGGCAGCTTGGAGATCTTTGATTGCTACATCTGAAAAACAAAAGGAAGACTGGTGTGGGTGGGTCTTAAAGTGTGAGCCATAAGGCTGGGGCTTGGGTGTTTAGTCGGTCCAGCACCTCTTTGGGAAGCCACCTCTCCTCCAGTTTCAGGCGTTGAAATAAAGTTGTGGCTGAGTACCACCTTCAGATTGAGAATCTGATGCAGACTTGACCCATTATTTCTATCTGTCCCCATCTCCCACCACGTCCCCAGCCCCAGTGACTGCAGTGGGTATGGCCATATTCCCTACGTAGGACCAGTAGGAGTTATCTCTAGAATGTTTCTGATATGCCCCTGGGAAAGATCTCTCTGATTACGGACAGTGGGGTGTCAGGGACATTCCTTAAGAAGAGCCTATTTGAGAATGCAGCCTCACAGAAGAAAGCAATTTTAGAGGATTGAAAAAGAACACAAAAAAGTAAAACACATCCAGATAATGTTGTTTAGCCCTAGATATAGTCATAAATAAAGTCAACCAAATGCTTTAAGCTTTCAGTTTTAGGAGCCATATATTCCTGGGTTCTGTCTAAATTAGTTTGAGTCTGACTATTCTCATTTGCAATCCAAAGGAACACACATCCTGCAGGTTCTTCTGGGCCAGCATAAAGATTTGGACCTCTTCCCCAGCAACGATGAGGGTCACTGAAAGATTTGAGCAAGAGAGAGACAAGTTCAAGTTTGTGTTTCAAAGAGATGGCTCTAGCTGCATTGTGGAGAGCATAGTTCAGAGGGCCAGAAATGATGTGGGTGGACTCCCTAGGAGGGGATTTTGGTAATCTAGATAAGAGAGGTTAGTGGAATGGATTTGAGCTCAGCATGGAGACACTCACACAGGTGAAAGAGCTTTTTAGGGTGTAAGTCTTGGGGGTGGGGGGAAGGAGAGAATTGTTAAAGACCACTCCTAAATTTCTGGCTCAGGAAGTGGTGGAGCTGGAGAGTCGTTCAAGGAAAAATAGAGCCACCTGTAAGAATAACAAATTTGGAGGGAGTAGAGAGATCATGAGTTTCACTTTTGAATGTATGATATTTGGGCTGTTTTTGCTACATTCATATGGAAGTTTCAATCAGGCTGCTGCAAAGTGGGGCCTGAGTTTCAGAGAAGAGCTCCAGATAGGATGCATATACATTTGCGAGTCATTTGTGCACTGATGGTAATTTAATTTGCTTCTGTAAGATCATGGAGTAAAGGGTTAAGAGTGAGCAGAGATGTCTGGGGCTGGGCCTTGGGTATTCATCAGGTCCAAGATTTAATAGCTAAGCAGAAAAGAGTGAGTCTGCAATTGAAGACAGAGGAAGGACAACAAGAGAGGCAGGAGGAAATCAAGGAGGCCACCATGTCAACCAAGGCAGGAGAAATATGCTTGAGGATGTTGTGGTCAGCATTGTTGATTGCTGCTGACAGGTTTAATAAGCTGAGAACTGAAAACAACTAATCAAATTTAGCAACACACGTGCCATTGGTGACCTTGCTTCAATGTTGTGATCAGAGCACAAGTCAGATGGAGTGGGTGGAGGAGGGGGTGAGGAGGAAGGAAATGCAGATGAGTTCTCATAAACTACACTTTCAGGCCAGTAACCCCTTCGCATGCAAAACTGAGCCAGCAGCAGCTAGATGCAGGCTTGCCAAACTGAAGTTTGGGGCAGGATTTGCCTGGATTTCTCAGAGCACATTTACGTTTGGCTCTTGGTCCACCATTCAGTTACGTTTATGTTTATGCAACAGTCATTCAATATGTACCCTTTGTCAGGTTCTGAGTTATGTATAGAGTTGAACAAGACCTTGTACTTGGCTTTGCAGGAATGATCATCTGGATGGGGTGATAGACTGGCCAAAACAGTGTGCTAGGTCAACATGGTAGTGCAGTGAAGGAATCCAGAGGAAATGTTTCTGAGAGGAACAGCAAAGGCCTCAGATGATAGCTGAACCAAGTCTAGAAGGATACCAAGTCTTGCTGGATTTACCTCTGTAGAAATAAAACTGTTCCACACATGGAGCCAATCCATTAAAAAAATGGACTACATCAACACCATTAGCCTTCATGCACCTAATGGAATAAATGTACAGAAAACTAGAAGTCAGTTTACACACTGGTGATGTGGTCAAACCAGCACTAGTTGGCTCTGCATCCCCTGAAAGGGAAAAGGCAGAGCTGTTGGGTGTATATCAAAAAGAATCTCTCCTAGACTTCTTAGCTCCATGGGGTTTCAGAATGAAATATATCAGCTCCACAGGGAAGCCTCTGACAGATGGGAACCTATTTAACAAGCCATGGAAAATGAATAGGTTGGCTCTGAGAGGGACCACACAGTCATGGAAATCTATTCTCAGAGATGTGGGTGTTGGTGGGACCCAATGACCCACATTCAGGAATATTTGTCTATTAATTAGGGCAGGTGGTTCCATCCCAGAAGGCTTTGCCTAGCAACTGTAACCAAGATCATCTGCAAGTCAGCCCTGTGAAAGAGCTCTAAGTGTGGGAAATCTAAGTGGCATGAACAGAAGCAAGAGGTCTCTGACCCTGAGCCCAATGCTCTATCTCTGGTCCCTATTTCCCTTACCTCAGTGAGTAATTTCTGACAGCCCGACAGATTCCCCCAAACAAAATCACCCTTCACCCCACAAACTTGAACTCTGTATGGCCTTTTCATCTGGCACAGGAATACTGGTGATGGATGGCTGCAAATAAGGATATGAAAACAGTGTCTGAATGTCAGTACAGGATGGTTGGGACATGGAATAGATAAGCTGTTCTGCATACACTCTTGGCTTGTCTTTTGTTTCATTCAATTCATTCATTGAACAAATATTTACTTAGCATTTTTCACGGACTGGGGGCACAATAGTGCACATGACAAAGGACATCAACCAGATTACTTTAGTGCAGAGGGATAATTGCCATTATAGGGAGGCTTAGGTTCAGGGAGCCGTAAGTGTAGGGAACCCGGGGAAAAGGTAGGTAACCTAATATTTGAAGGGTTGTGGAAAGCTGGAAGGGGGACCTTAAGATTTATGTTGAGGAGAAAGGAAGGGATGGAGTTGTATGAAGTGATGATACGTATCAAGAATCAGGAGACATGAGTGAGGCATATTTGTTGAATGACTAAAGGCTTGAGATTTGGAGGGCCAAGACAGAAGTATGAGAAATGAGATGTAGAAGTAAGGAGGGGCTAGATCAGATAGCATCTCCAATCCCATGCTAAAGAGTTCTAATGCTGTCCTCTAGGTAACCACACAGTGGTTTCTACTGGAAAGGAGGTATGCTCATGTTTGTACTTTGGAGACTATTCATTAATTCACTCATATTCAGAAAATACTTTATAAGCCTCTGTTATATGCCAGACAATGTGCTGAGCACTGGAAATACAGTGGTGTTCCAAGCAGGCAGAATCCCTACCCTTGTAGAGCTTATAAGTGAAACAGACATTAAACAGATGATTTAGGGGCACCTGGGTGGCTCAGTTGGTTAGGCGTCTGACTCTTTTTTTTTTTTTTTAATTTTTTTTTCAACGTTTATTTATTTTTGGGACAGAGAGAGACAGAGCATGAACGGGGGAGGGGCAGAGAGAGAGGGAGACACAGAATCGGAAACAGGCTCCAGGCTCTGAGCCATCAGCCCAGAGCCCGACGCGGGGCTCGAACTCCCGGACCGCGAGATCGTGACCTGGCTGAAGTCGGACGCTTAACCGACTGCGCCACCCAGGCGCCCCTAGGCGTCTGACTCTTGATCTCAGCTCAGGTCTTGATCCCAGGGTGATGAGTCCAAGCCCCCTGTTGGGCTCCACACTGGGCATGAAGCCTGCTAAAAATAAAAAGAATTTAAAAGGTCTGTTGGATATCAGTGTGGAACATGGAAAGAAGGTGGCTTGGGACAGTGGGGCCACTTCGAGCCTTGTGGCAGCGAACCAGATGGAAGATGGTAGTAACGTACACCAAGGCAGAGGGCTAGGATGAATAAAATGATTCCAGGGATGGAATAGAGGCAGAGGCCATAGGACACTATCATCAAATATATGAAGAAAGGTGAAAAAGGCAAATGGGACCATCTGGTGACCATAAACATCTCTTAATGAAATGACATGATAGGGCTCAGTCTGCTCTACGAAGAAAAAGGAACCCACTCAAACTTTGCAAATCAGCTGGCACATCTCTGAATTAAATCCTTGCGTGGTGAGGGACGATGTACAAAGCTAAGGGTGCACTGTCAATACCTTGTACCCTCAGTGGAAGATCACTGAGCAGCTAGCATGAAAAAGGCTTAGAACAGGGAAATATGCAAAAATCTATTCAAATTTCATATCTGAGCCTTTTTGTGGGCCAGAGCTCTTACAAGTTGCAGATGCTTCTTATATTTTTAACTCATTCTGGGAGATCTCCCCCCAAGATATTGCTGTATTTTATATTAAAATGTTAAAAATACTTCCAACAAAAACGTGCAGAAAAGAATGTGACACCTGTGTAGCCATCACTAATATTTTACTTATTTTTTACTAATTTTTAAAAATTTTTTAATGTTTATTATTTTTGAGAGAGAGACAGAGAGACAGAGAGAGAGCAAGCAGGGAAGAGGCAGAGAGAGGGAGACACAGAGTCGGAAGCAGAGAGCTCTCAGCACAGAGCCTGATGTGGGGCTCGAACTCAGACCGCAAGATCATGACCTGAGCCATAATCGGCCGCCCAACTGACTGAACCACCCAGGAGCCCCCATCACTAATATTTTAAAGAGTGAACTTCACATCATATTTGCTTCAGGAATTTTACTGAAGAAATTAAAATATAGTCAAATTATTGTTGCTCTCTCTTCATCATCCTGAACATCTCAGAGGAAACTATAAATGCAAGTCATTGCAAATGCTTCTACCTTTGGTGGACATATATGTATCCACAAACAACTCAGCATTTTTTATTTAAAACTCAGAAATTGTGTCACACCTGATCATTTTCCATCTTGGTTTCATTAAAAACGTTGCTCTTGAGACTTCCCCCTGTCGATAAAAGTGGATTTGTTTCATACATTCTGTAGTTGTTTATATCCCCTTGCGTGGATAATCAGAGTTTATAGATCTCTTTCCCTTACTGAGAGGTAGTAACTTTCTCCCTCATTCTTTCCTGGCATAAACCTTTCTCTGTCTTAGCTATTGTAGCTATCTGTATCCTCATCAAAACCTGGTGATATCCATGTAGATACTTCTGGACAGTCTGGAAGTGAAGTTACATCTCGCTTATTGTTTTAATATCCATTTTTCTGACTATGAGTGAGGTTGAGGTTTTTTTCTCATGTTTTATTGACTATTTGTGGTTCTTTTGCTATCAGTCACTCATCAATAGGCTTTGTCCATTTTTCTATTTCTTTTTTTTCTCTTGAGAATATTTTTTTTTATATTTTAGTTAATATACAGTGCAATATTGGTTTCAGAAGTAGAATTCAGTGATTTATCACTTACATACAACACTCAGTGCTCATCACAAGTGCCCTCCTTAATACCCATCACCCATCTAGCCCATCCCCCACCCACTTCCCTCCATCAACCCTCAGTTTGTTCTCTATCATTAAGATTCTCTTGTGTTTTTTCCCTTCTTGTCTTTCCTCCCCCTTCCCATATGTTCACCTGTTTTGTTTCTTAAATTCCACAAAGGAGTGAGATAATATGATATTTGTCTTTCTCTGATTGACTTATATCAGTTAGCATAGCATAGTACATTATAGCTCCATCCACATTGTTGCAAATGGCAACATTGTCATTCTTCTTGATGGCTGAGTAATATTCCACTGTATGTATGTATGTGATTATATATATATAATATCCATATATATACACATAATATATATGTATGTAAACTTATATACTTATATATATACTTACTTATATACTATATATATGTGTGTGTGTGTGTGTGTGTGTGTGTGTGTGTATATATATATATATATATATATATATATATATATCTTTATCCATTCATCGGTAGATGGACATTTGGGCTCTATCCATAGTTTGACTATTGTTAATAATGCTGTCATAAACATGGGTTCACATACCCCTTGGAATCTGTATTTTTGTATCCTTTGGGTAAATGCCTACTACTGCAATTGCTGGATCATAGGCTAATTCTATTTTTAGTTTTTTGAGGAAACTCCATACTGTTCTCCAGAGTGGTTGCACCATCTTGCACTCCCACTACCAGTGCAAGAGGTTTTCCCCTTTCTCCACATCCTTGCCAACACCTGCTGTTTCCTGAGTTGTTAATTTTGGCCA
Organism: Prionailurus bengalensis; assembly: GCF_016509475.1. NCBI lineage: Eukaryota > Metazoa > Chordata > Mammalia > Carnivora > Felidae > Prionailurus > Prionailurus bengalensis. The sequence continues at coordinate 8,876,689 of NC_057355.1, read as the reverse complement.
TTCTGGTAGGTGTGAGGTGGTATCTCATCATCATTTTGATTTGTATTTCCCTGATGAGGAGTGATGTTGAGCATCATTTCACGTGTCTGTTAGCCATCTGGATGTATTCTTTGGGAAAGTGTCTATTCACATCTTCTGCCCGTTTCTTAACTGGGTAGTTTGTTTTTTGGGTGTTGAGTTTGAGAAGTTCTTTATAGATTTTGGATAATAACCCTTTATCAGATATGCCATTTGCAAATATCTTCTCCCATTCTGTAGTCTGCCTTTTAGTTTTGTTGATTGTTTCCTTCACTGTGCAGAAGCTTTTTATCTTGGTGAGGTCCCAACAACTCATGTTTGCTTTAATTTCCCTTGCCTCTGGAGACGTGTCTAGTAAGAAGTTGCTACAGCCAATGTCAAAGAGGTTGATATCTGTGTTTTCCACTAGGATATTGATGGTTTTCTGTCTTACATTCAAGTCTTTCATTCATTTTGAATTATTTTTGTGTACGGTGTAAGAAAGTGGTCCAGGTTCATTCTTCTGCATGTCCCTGTCCAGTTTTCCCAGCACTAGTTTTCCCAGCATTTCTTGAAGAGACTGGTTTTTTTTCCCCATTGGATATTCTTTCCTGCTTTGTTGAAGATGAGTTGACCATATAATTGTGGGTCCATTTCTGGGTTTTCTGTTCTGTTGCATTGATCTATGTGTCTGTTTTTGTGCCAGTACCATACTATCTTGATGGCTATAGCTTTGTAATACAGCTTGAAATCTGGAATCGTGATGCTTCCAGTTTTGTTTTTCTTTTTCAGGATTGCTTTGGCTATTTGGGGTCTCAACAAATTAGAGATAGATGGAACATACCTCATCATCATAAAGGTGCCTGGATGGCTTAGTCGGTTAAGCGTCCGACTTTGGCTCAGATCATGATCTCACGGTTTGTGGGTTCGAGCCCCGTGTCCAGCTCTGTGCTGACAGCTCGGAGCCTGGACCCTGCTTCGGACTCTGTGTCTCCCTCTCTCTCTGCTCTTCCCCCACTCACGCTCTGTCTCTCTCTCTCTCTCTCTCTCAAAAATAAATAAACATAATTTTTTTTTAAAAAAGACCACATACAAAAGACTCAAAGCTAATATCAACCTCAATGGGGAAAAACTGAGACCCTTCCCTTATGGTCAGGAACAAGACAAGGATGTCTACTCTCACCATTACTATTTAATATAATACTGGAAGTCTTACCCTCAGCAATCATACAACAGAAAGAAATAAAAGGCATACAAATTGGCAAGGAAGAGGTTAAACTTTCACTATTTGCAGATACTCTATATAGAAGACTCCACCAAAAATTTGCAAGAACTAATACATAAATTTAGCGAAGTAACGATATAAAACCAATGTGCAGAAGAAATCTGTTGCATCTCTCTACACCAATAATGAAGCAGCAGAAAAATAAATCAAGGGATCTATCCCATTTACAACTGCACCAATAACAATAAGATACCTAGGAATAAACCTAACTAAAGAGGTAAAAGATCTGTACTCTGAAAGTTATGGAAGATATTAAAGAGGACATAAAGAAATGGGAAAATATTTCATGTTCACAGATTAGAAGAACAAATATTGTTAATTTTTTTAATGTTTTATTTTATATTTGAGAGAGAGAGAGCATGAGCATGGGAGGGACAGAGAGACAGAGACAGAATCTGACACAGGCTACAGGCTCTGAGCTGTCAGCACAGAGCCGGATGCAGGGCTCAAGCCCACAAGCAGTGAGATCATGACCTGAGCCCAATTTGGATGCTCAACCGACTGAGCCACCCAAGTGCCCAAGAACAAATATTGTTAAAATGTCTATAGTTCCCAAAGCAACCTACACATCTAATGCAATCCCTATGAAAATACCACCAGCATTCTTTGCAGAGTTAGATCAAACAATCCTAAAACTTGTATGGAACCACATACACACACACACACACACACACACACACACACACACACACACACACACAAACCCTGCACAGCCAAGGCAATCCTTGCTTTTTGTTTCTATTTGTCCATTGTTTTTATTTGTTTCTGTATTCTGTTAAATTTGTTTTCTGATTGATTTGTAGGTATGTTCTGTGTCATGTGTACTTGGTCCTTTTTTGGTTCAGGGGTTGCAATAATCTTCATCCAGTCTGTGACTTTTTCTTTCATTTTTCTGGTATTTTTTTCCTTTATGGCAAAATTTGTTTTGTGTTTTGTTTGTTTGATTTAACATGCATTTTAAGTATAAATTTTTCTCGTTTAAAATTTTTTTCCTTTGTACCACTTGATAAAGTTTTTCCTAATCCAACACAATAAAGCTTTTTTTCTCAGTTTTCTTTTTAAATGTTTTATGGGATTTCCTCTCATAATTTAGTGGCTCAGTCGGTGAAGCATCTGGCTCTTGATTTCAGCTCAGGTCATGATCTCATGGTTTGTGAGTTCGAGCCCCGTATCAGGCTCCACGCTGTCAGTACGGAGCCTGCTTGGGATTCTCTCTCTCTCTCCCTCTCTCTCTGCCCCTCCCCTGCTCTCTCTCCCTTTCTCAAAATAAATTAAACAAAATTTTTAAAATAATAATTTTATCCATTTGAAATTTATTTTTACATATAGTCAGGTGTATGTTCTCATTTTGTCTTTTTCCTTATGGACAGTCAATTAATAGTCTTAAGCACCATCACCAAAGTCTCTATGATGTCACCTCTGTCCCACAAACTCTTGTATCCACAAAGTCTGTTTCTTTGTTCTATTCCCTTGGACTGTTTATTCCTGTACAATGTACCACCTGATTAAAATATTAACATTTTAATTAATATTACTTTTGTTAATAATATTTATAATTATTTGTAGATTAAACATAGTATTTATATTAAAATAAAATATTCCTTTTTTTTTTTGAAATTTATTGTTAAATTGGTTTCCATACAACACCCAGTGCTCATTCCAACAGGTGCCCTCCTCAATACCCATCACCCACCCTCCCCTCCCTCCCACCCCCCATCAACCCTCAGTTTGTTCTCAGTTTTTAAGAGTCTCTTATGCTGTGGCTCTCTCCCACTCTAACCTCTTTTTTTTTTCCTTCCCCTCCCCCATGGGTTTCTGTTAAGTTTCTCAGGATCCACATAAGAGTAAAAACATATGGTATCTGTCTTTCTCTGTATGGCTTATTTCACATAGTATAACACTCTCCAGTTCCATCCACGTTGCTACAAAGGGCCATATTTCATTCTTTCTCATTGCCACATAGTATTCCATTGTGTATATAAACCACAATTTCTTTATCCATTCATCAGTTGATGGACATTTAGGCTCTTCCCATAATTTGGCTATTGTTGAGAGTGCTGCTATAAGCATTGGGGTACAAGTGTCCCTATGCATCAGCACTCCTGTATTCCTTGGTAAATTCCTAGCAGTGCTACTGCTGGGTCATAGGGAACCTCCACACTGTTTTCCAGAGTGGCTGTACCAATTTGCATTCCCACCAACAGTGCAAGAGGGTTCCCGTTTCTCCACATCCTCTCCCGCATCTATAGTCTCCTGATTTGTTCATTTTGGCCACTCTGACTGGTGTGAGGTGATATCTGAGTGTGGTTTTGATTTGTATTTCCCTGATGAGGAGCAACGTTGAGCATCTTTTCATGTGCCTGCTGGCCATCCGGATGTCTTCTTTAGAGAAGTGTCTATTCATGTTTTCTGCCCATTTCTTCACTGGATTATTTGTTTTTAAAAATAAAATATTCCTAATACAGACCCATACTTTTCCTGTGCATCATCCTCCTTCCTCCTACTCATCCAAGTTGCCTCTTCCATGTATATTTTTTCTTTTTTCAAGATTATCTTAGCCATTATGTAATATTCAGTTTTCATAGGAATTTTACAATCTGTCAAAAAGTTCACAAGAAGTTCTATTAGACTGGAATCACACTGAATTTGCAGATTAGTTTTAGGACAGCTGGAATCTTTATGATATTGATAACTGCCATCTATGTTAAATATATCTGTTTCCATTTATTGGGCTTCCTTTTAGTCTTTCTGTAAAATTCTACATTCTGGCCATAAAGGTTTGGTGCATTAAAGTTTTTATTTGGAATATATTTTGTCTTGAAAATAAGTCCTCAATTGCATTTGACAACAACCATGTTGCCTCTTCTCTGTTTCTTTTCTTGATGTTTACATAGTTTTTATTGATGTATTACATAGATGTAGATAAGTGAACATATTATGACTGGAAGGCTTGATTACAAAGTGGTCATGATCAAGAAACTGTCACCCAGATCCATGGGGCGCCTGGGTGGCTCAGTCGGTTGAGTGTCCGACTTCAGCTCAGGTCACGTGAGTTCGAGCCCCGCGTTGGGCTCTGGGCTGATGGCTCGGAGCCTGGAGCCTGCTTCCGATTCTGCGTTCTCCCTCTCTCTCTGCCCCTCCCCCGTTCATGCTCTGTCTCTCTCTGTCTCAAAAATAAATAAACGTAAAAAAAAAATTAAAAAAAAAAAAAAAAAAGAAACTGTCACCCAGATCCTGAAAGAGAACATGAGCTTTCCAGTAGTCCCCTTGGGTCCCCTCTGAGTCATTGTTCTCCCTAGAGATCTTTCATTAGCCTTATTATGAAACACCATAGAATAGCTTGCCTTTAAAAAAAGTTATATAACTATGCATTCTTTGGGGTTTGACTTTTTTGTTGTTTTTACTCAACATAGGATTTTTAGAATTCATCCATATTTTTGCATAAAGTTGTAGCTTATTTTCATTTCATTTATTTTCATTTAATCATTTTCAATATTTTTATTCATTTTCATTACTGCATAATGTTCTATTGAGTGAATACTATCTATACATTAATTTACATATTGAATCTTTGGTGGACATTTTGGTAGTTCCTAGCAGGGGGCCATTATGAAAACTGTTGCTATGAACGTTATTGTATTTGTCTTTCAGTGAATGTATGCATGCAATTATTTGGATATAAATTTGGTGTGGAATCACTGAATCATAGAGAATAGGTATATTCAACCTGTAGGAGATACTTAAAAAGAGTTTCTCAGCACTGTATGGAGAATCTGAGGTTCCACAATACCAATCATTAGTTTTGTCTTTATTTTTCATTGATTATTTCTAACGATAGAATAGTGATATCTCATTATAGTTCAATTTGCATATTTTCCAAAGACTAATAAAAAAGGCTTCATTTTTATATTTTATTAGCTACTTGAGTGTGATCATTGGTGAAGAGCCTGTTCAAATTTTTGTTTATTGTTCTGTTGAGTTGGTTGTGTTTTTCTGATTGATTTGGAGAAGTGTATATTTGGACACACACACACACACACACACATACACACACCACTTTTCTCTCTCTTATCAGTATATTTTGATGAATAAGCATTCTTCATCTAATGTAATATTATTTATCACTTTTTCCTGTATGGCTATTGCTCCCCATGTCCTATTTAAGAAATCTTTACCTACCACAAGGTCATGAAACCATCCTCTTCTGTGTTCTTTATAAAGCTTTATTATCTTGCCTTCATATGTAGTTTTATGATCTACATCTAGCTATCTTTTGTATAAAGTATGATGTAGGAGTCAAGATACATTTGGATATCCAGCTGACACAGTGCCATTTATTGAAAACACCATTATTGCCCTTATTACATTGAAGTGACCCATTTGTCATAAATCAGATGACCATATATGTTAGAAACTGCTATTAGACTCTATTCTGTTCCACTGACCTATTTGTCTGTCATTAGGCCACTGTCACACTGCCTGAGTTATCATAGATTTGTAATAGGCCTTGATATCTTGTTGGGTATGTCCTTAAATTTTGTTTTTCTTCTGCAAGATTACTTTGCCTATGTGTGGACATTTGCATTGCCATATAAAATTTAGAATTAACTTATAAGCTTCTAGAAAAAGTACATTCTGGGGAAGAATTTGCAGCCTGCCAGATCATTCATTTTACAAACAGAGGCTACACTTCCAATTAATTGGCTGTCTTTTAACTTCTCTCAATAACTGTTAAAATTTATTATTTCAGAAGTCTTGTATAACTTTCATTACTTTATTCACAGATATTTGACATTTTATGATAAACAGCATCTCTTAAAATTACATTTTTGTAATTTTGTAGATTTTTTGTAATTGTATGTTTCATATTTCTTTTAAGTAACATAAAGCTGATTTTTTTTCAAGCTGACCATGTCTGTCTTTAATGACAAGTTTAGTGCATTTACGCTGCTGATGTGTGTTAATTTATTTTCTCTCACCTATTTTGAATTCTCTATCTATCATGTTTTGTGTTTACTTTTACCTCTATATTTTCTGTCTTCCATGGGATTGATCAATTTTATTTATTCCAGTTTCCTCCTTACTGTTTTAGAAAGTATACATTATGCACATTATGCTTTTATTCTTTTACTGGTTTCCCTTAATATTTCAACATAACACCTCCTTTGTGGGAGTTGATAAGAGAATTTAGAAACAATAATGAGGCAATGTATTCTGAGTGTGTCCCATGATATGTGCTCAAAAAAATGGTAATTATAATGATGAGTATTCCTGTCTGAATTTTATAAATATTATCAAGATACAAAATTCATCATCTTCCCTACCACCTCTTGTTGTATATATCTCTGGATCACTCTCTTTATTTTTGTAAGGCTGGACATCAAACCTACGGTAAAAAGGTACAAAGGATTCCGATATCTGAGTTATCTCATCATGAGAACACAAGTGAGTTGCTAAGACCACCAAGGATGTCTGTGCATAGAATGGCTTCCAAAGACATTGTGAGTCTGCAGTAGTGGAGTCTTGACTTAAGGCTTTGAGCCTAGAGGCTGGCACATGCTTTTTGCAGCTGGCATAAATGTGACTTGTTGAAAGTTGATAATGATCTACAGTAGATGATCAGAGTGTCACTGTATTGACCTTTGGGGATTTCTGTCCCCCAGAAGGTTTTAAGTGGGTTGCTTTCGTGCCTTTTTGTTCCCACTCAAGAGTTTCTCCTGGCTGTTCATAATTCCCTTTCAATCACAGTTCATGCATCTCTGGTTCCAAGGCACAGATATGGATTCTGGGTTTACAGTCCTTTTAATCTGCAAAAATTCTGATCCTAATGTCATCATTTCACAAAACCATTCATCCAAATATCAGCCCTGATGTAATCTGGGAACATATGTATCAAAGGGCCTTGACTCATTTCAAAATCATTATTATTTTGTTGTTATTTGAGGATTACATAACAATAATACTTGTATACTTTTCAGTATACAAGTAATGCCTGACTCATTATTAGACTCAGAGCTATCTGGTGGATAGGATTTGTCATTCCAAGATACTTCTTTTCCCTGTAAAGTCAGACAGGACAATTCAGGTGTAAACTCTATAAGGGAAACAGTAAGATTTTACTCCTTCCCATTTAAAAAAATGTGTTTGAAATACTATCTCATCCATCCTAATCTTACTTGGGGAATTGGAAATCAAGATCCTGAAGAACAATTTCCTTTTTTGGTGTGGGCCTTTGAAAGATATGACAACACTGGTGGCTAGAAACTAATTTGTGGGTGGAGCTAATCTTTGATCACAATTCCAATGCTTGCATTAATTTCTGCTTCAAGTTCACATTACTGTTTGAGTATACCAAGAAAATTCAGGGTTGACCAAAACGGGGTACAGGTGGCAGTAGAAAAGGAAGAAAAGGAAGAAAAACCAAACTTTCAGCCCTAGAAATGTTTTTATAAATGTTGAGATTGCCCAAAACTGTTTCACAATGCTAAAGCAGGCATTTCATTCTCTCGGAGGCCAGTAATAAAATGTTTTAAGGTTTAAAGACAGTGGGGATATCTTTACTAAATTTGCTAGAAGCCCCAAAGCTAACTACTTTTCATGTGAGCTTTTGATTGAAGTGAAATTAGTTTCCACTTGCAGTAACCAAACTCTTTGGCCACTTTCTGCTTGCTTGTTTGTTTCTTTTAAGTGATACTTTATCTCTCCAGTGGCATGCATAATTAGTTAAAAGGCTGAGAAAAACAGCTGGATCTCCAGGGAATCCATATCCATGAAATTGCTTCATTCTTTGCAAATTGCTTATATTTTCCAGTTGTTTTAAGAAAGTTCTTCCACTAAATGAAATTGTAATTTTAATCATTATCCCTCCTGCCCCGCACCTTGTCCCCACTGCTACCTTCCTTCCTGTTAATCCATTTTAATGTGTGCACATTCTCTTACCATGCATCGTAAGACTAAGCTCAGGTCCTCAATTTACTCTTCTTTCTCATCTTCTTCAAAGGCATGCACCTGCTTTGTGTTTAGGGTGATCAGCTAATATGGGGTTTTCTAATGTCTGAAGCTCTCCAGAAATAAATTACATCCTTTGAAACAAACTTTTCTATTTATTTTTACCTACTCTTTACCTTTTGGGATGGAAATAGTCTTCCTTTCCTTCACAGCATTGCGAACAAGAGAAGTTTCTTATCTTTGTGCACAAGACTGTCTTGCATCCAGAGCAGCCTGGTTCTGTCTCCAAGGTGCAAGACTCCTGGCCGCCAGCTTTCTTGGCATCTCTGTTTCTAAGTCTCATTAGAAAGTGTATGGGGAAATGGATCGAAGGGTGCAAAGTTCGGCTATGCAGGATGAATAAGTTCTGGACATCCAATGTACAGCATGGAGACTACAGTGAATAACACTGCATCATATACTTGAAGTTTTCTAAGAGAATATATTTTAAGTGCCCTCACCATGCACAAAAGATGGTGAGTATAAGAGGTGAGAGATACATACACACATTAGCTGGATGGTAGTGATCACTTCACAACATGTACATGAGCCAAAACATCAGGATATGTATTTTCGATACATGTGATCTTAATTTGTCAATTGTACCTCAATAAAGCTGTATTTTTTAAATAAAAAATGGTGGAAAATATATTGGAAGACCCCACCATGAAGTTCTTTGCGGCTCTGACCCACTCACTAGGACAATTAGATTTCTGGGGTAGGGCAAGAACAGCATTGGAGTAGAGATGAGAACATAGATTTCGAGGTCTGAGTGACAGGAGTTTAGATCTCTAACCCAATATTTACTTCCTGTGCACTCTTGCATAATCTCTTAACCTCAGTTCCCCATCTGTAACTTGTGAATAATCACAATACTTGCCATAAAGGGGTGTAAATTTTAAATGAGATAACTTATATAAAGCGTTTAGGACAGAGCTGGCACATTATAAGCTCCTAATGCCGTGTTAAATATTAATAATGATATTAATAATGTTAGGACACAGAGAGTGCTGTTCCCCACAGAGGCAACCTACTGATGGAATTCAGGAAAAATATAGCCAGAAAGTTAATTTGCTTTGTGAACTGGTCGACTGAAAACAGGAGATGTGGTTATGCAAATTCCAGAAATAATAGCTAACATTTATTTCAGCTTGCCAGAGTATATTCACTGCCCCAATGGTTTTCAAATCTTACTGTGAATAAAATCCCCAGGAAGCTTGTTACAAATGCAGAAGCCCAGGTTCCATCCTTATAGGTTTTAGTTTGGTTGCCCTGGAATTAAGTATTCTGTTTTTGTTTTGTTTTGTTTTGTTTTGTTTTGTTGTTTTTTTAGGAAGTAACCTAGGTGTTCCTTTGACTCTACATTAAAAATTGCCTGAGTCTAGTTTCAAAGGTAACTGTTTCTTCTGGTACTTTATAGAATTATCCTCGAAAACCAGGTTACTCAGCCTGCCTTGGCCTATCGAATATTCTAGAATACTGTGGTGTTCAATAGATCTGGCCTGAGTTCCATCAAGGCATTAGAATACTCCCAGCGTATAGTTCATCGGTCAGTGAAGTCTGACATCATTGGAACAAGAAGTCTTTGTACTTCTTTTCAACTTTTCTGTAGATCTAAAGCTATCCCCAAATTAAAAGGTTTTTTTGAAAAAATATATAATTTTGTCCCAAGTGTCTTTTCAGCTCCCAGTATTCCAAGTGATAGCAATAATTATCATTATACATTCAGAGAAAGACTGCATTTTTTTCACTTGAGGTCCTGTAGTACAAACGAAATGGTGTTATTGCAGAAAGTCTGTTCAAAGGGGGCACTATCAGCCCTCTTGTGTCTCTGAGGCTGGACGAGGAGAAAGGAGAACCAGGGCCTGACTGTAGAGAAGCACACTCAGGCAGCTCTGGGGATTAGTGGCTGAATAAGAGGTGGGGAGAGAGAATGAGAAGGAAGCGTGGCCCAGGTCACTGTTCTGCAGACAAGCAGAATCCCTTAAGTATCTTGCTGATTCAAAAGGTCTGGAGTAAGGGGTCAGTAGTGATGATGATGAGCGGTCAAGTTTGGGAGCCACAGATATCAGTAAAGAATTAGAATCTGAAAGAAAATCACCAGTTGTGTATTCAGATAATTGGACCCCAGGAGTGCTAGGAGTGCGGCCGTGTGCTCAGAGAGCTCTTTCCATGTAGCCCAGGGGGTAAAAGCTACGATGTCATTGCAGAAACTCAGACAGGAGAGCTAGGGCTACAGCAGAGGCAGACAGTATCTGTGACTCGGGATGGGAAGTGTTCTAAGTTAGCGTAAGAGCTGCAGGATCGAAACTCTAGGAGAGTATCTGGTGGTTTGCACACAAGCACCACTAGTTAAATAGTTGTGAAAGGGTTTGGTTTCCCTCCAGAGGCTTTGCACCTTTCTGGATTTTCTCAGTGGGTCATTACTAGTTTCTGAGACTTACCCCTGTGTCAAAGCCTTGCTTGGTTCTGTAGGCTCGTGACTGCCGGAGACTCTGAATTGTAGGAAGAGAGTATGGCCAGATATGGCTTGTGCCAAGCCATCCCACAGACAAGTCCTCTACTGGGCACATTTTCATGAAGGAGACAGTGTGTCCACATTGGTTCTGGGAAAAGGGCGGAGTCAGGCAGATGTTAGAGTCCCTGGGTTACTGTCCAGAACTGCTATACCAGGGGATAACCGGTGCAGAGGATAGCAGGTACAGTGAGTTTTTAAAATATATTTTTATTTACTTATTTTGAGAGAGAGAGAGAAAGAGAGAGAGAGACACACACAGTGCAGGAGGGGCAGAGAGAGAAGGAGAGAGACAGAATCCCAAGCAGGCTCCACACTGACAACGCAGAGCTGATGTGGGCTCGAATTCATGAACCATAGGATCATGACCTGAAAGAAAATCAAGAGCCAGATGCTTAAATGACTGAGCCACTCTGGTACCCCTATAGTGGTATTTAATAAAATATTTAGGGCATTAAAAATACATAGACACATATAACAGGCACACATGTACTTCCTATCAAGCTTAAATCATAAAACATCACAATTAAAGGGGACATCCTCTCTATACATGTTCATAATGCATTTTGCTCTTTACAACCTAAGGTAACCATTATTTCAAATTTAGTTTTACCATTCTTATACCTTTATTGTTTATCTTATGCCTTTAGTACTTCTATATGTATCCATAAGCTATATTTATATGATTGTTTATCACATTTTAATGTTTTTTGTAATTGTCATGCTTTATGTATTCTTCTGTTACTTTCTTTTTTTTTAATTTTTTTTTCAACGTTTATTTATTTTTGGGACAGAGAGAGACAGAGCATGAACGGGGGAGGGGCAGAGAGAGAGGGAGACACAGAATCGGAAACAGGCTCCAGGCTCTGAGCCATCAGCCCAGAGCCTGACGCGGGGCTTGAACTCACGGACCGCGAGATCGTGACCTGGCTGAAGTCGGACGCTTAACCGACTGTGTCACCCAGGCGCCCCTGTTACTTTCTTTTTTATTCAGTGTGTATTTTTGAGAACTATGCATGTTAATATATGTAGGTCAGGCCCTTTGATTGAATTCCCTGGTAGTACAAATACATCACAATTTATCCGCTTGTTATTAAGCACTGTACTAAACTGAACTCTCTTGCTACATGTCCTGTACTCTTGTATAATTGTTTCTCCAAGAATGGAACTTGCTGGGCCACTGCAATACTTGGTATTGGTTGACTTTTTCATTTCTACCAATTGAATATTTGATTGCTATTATCTGATTGTGTTTTAATTTGCATTATCTTGCTTACTATTGAGGTTGAACCATTTAGGTTTTCTCTTCCAAGAATTTCCTATTAATATCTTATACCTATTTGACCTTTGATTTTTTTTTCTTTTTTGTTTAATGTTGATTTCAAGGAGTCCTTTAGATATTCTGGACACTAACCCCAGTTGTTGAACTGCATTAAAAAAACCCTCCTTGGGATGCCTGGGTGGCTCAGTTAGTTAATCATCCAACCTCAGCTCAGGTCATGATCTCATGGTTCATAAGTTTGAGCCCTACCCCAAGCTCTCTGCTGTCAGCACAGACCCTGCTTCAGATTCTCTGTCCCCATTTCTCTCTGCCCCTCCACTGCTCTCTCTCTCGCTCTTTCTCTCTTTCAAAAGTAAATAAAAATTTAAAAAATACCCTTCAGACTTTGGGGTATCTTTTTGAGGGGCACCTTCCTGACAGTGAAAGATCAAGTAAGAGAAGAGAGAAGCATGCATTTAAATCTGAAAAATAGGAAGTTTGAGAACGGGAAATGCCAATGGATTGTTTAGATCAGAGGGATAGGATCAGGATCCAGAAGTTATGGAGTGTGAGGTAGTAGCTATGCCAGACCCTCACATGAGGTTGAGCCCTTGCAAGGATGTAGATGCTTTCTTCGGTCTCTTGCCTGTGGGCTCAGGCAGCCCTATCATCACAGAACCAAATATGAATCAAGGGAACAATAAGTAACTCAATAATCCACGCTATGTACCAGTCTCATGCACCAGGTTACTTATGTTATACACACACTCTGTATAGAGTGTGCAGATGACACAGACCCTGACCTTTAGGAGCTCTCAGTATTGTTAGAAGGACGCATCTCTAAAGAAGCCAATGCATGATGATGTGAAAAGAGCCTTAAGAGTGCTGAGTACAGGATAATATTGGAGTCATTGATTTCTTCATTCATTTGAGAAATATTTATTGAGCACCTTCTATGGGGACAAGGTATATGTCAGTGAATAAAAGATAAGAACTCCAGGAGCACATATATTAAAGATGTGAGATTATTGGGGCATCTAGGTGGCTCAGTCAGTTGAGTGTCCAACTTCGGCTCAGCTCATGATCTCGCAGTTGATGAGTTTGAGACCCAAATTGGGCTCTGTCTTGACAGCTCAGAGGCTGGAGCCTGCTTCAGATTCTGTGTCTCCCTTTCTCTCTGCCCTTCCCCCACTCGTGCTCGCTCTCTCTCTCTCTCTCTCTCTCTCTCAAAAATAAACATTAATTTTTTGAAAGATATGAATGATTGATAAACTATCAACAAGTAAAGTTATGGCCATGAATCAATAATTATTAAAAAGTTCATCAACAAGATAACTCAGACAATGATCAGTGTCTTGCTGGATATATTTTAAAAAGGATGACACAGTGGAAAGTGTTGAGGGCCAAAGAAGACCTCTCTGAGGAGCCAGTGTTTGAGCTGAGACACATCTGATGAGAAGGACTTAGCTTTATGACTTCTGAGAGGACAATATTCCACACGAAGGACATGACAAGTGCGAGTCTGCACGGCAAGAATGAGCTTAGGCTTTAGGGATAAACAGAAATCACAGAAAAGAGAGTGGTGGAATCTGCTGGTGGAGGTGGGGAGGGTTGAGACTGACAGCAGGTGTGCAACCAGAAGAGGTCATATTAGGCAAACTCTGGAAGGATGGAGACTAAAGAACATTCTAGCTAGAGGAAATAAGATGAACAGAGATTAGGAGCGTAAATACACTGTGCAAAGTCAAAGCTTCAGCAACTAAATCCATTAATCTGTGTGACTACAGAGTCAGATACAAGGTCCAAAGGGCCACTGTATATGGTTCTTCCTGATGCCTGGACTCAGCCCAATTGCCTGCACACTTGTGTCTCCTCATCTAGAGTCCTGGAGCCTTTGTAGACTCCATCTTCAGACAAAGACCATCAATCAATCCAGTGAGGGGATATTTTTTTTCTCCCAGTGATGAAAATGTAACAGAATTCAGATTCTGATTTTTAACTAGGGGTAATAAGATCTGGTAGGCATCACCTAAAGCAAGTATCTGCCGAATTCCCATCACTGAAGCTTCTACATAAACTTTGGTAGTTGCTGTCGGGTTATGTTTTCTTTGCCAGATACTTCATGCAGGTTTATAGATGATCTCATTGCTGGGGACAAACAGCTGAATACAAATGGACCAGGATGCATCCTCTCAGAATGCTGAGGAAGAGCAAGCCATGAGCCTTTAAACTATACCTCCTGGTCAATGACCCGGGTCTTGGCCAAACTACAATCAGTCCCTGCACCTGAATCTCCAGAGTTCCCATCTCAGTGGCTCTTGACATCACTCACTTTAGGTTTTTAAAAATGTTTATTTTATTTTTGAGAAACAGAAAGTAAGCAGGGGAGGTGCAGAGAGAAAGGGGGACAGAGGATCTGAAGTGGGCTCTGTGCTGTCAGCATAGAGTCCGATGTGGGGCTCGAACCCATGAACCATGAGATTATGACCTGAGCCAAAGCAGGTCGCTAAACTGAGCCATCCAGGTGACCCTAGGGGGTAGTTTTAAATGCATGCAAGACTCAGCAGTTTCCTAAGCCAGAGAGAACCCCCTTTGCTTTTGAAAACTTGGAAATATTCACTTGGCCTGCTAAATGCTACTTGATGGTAGGGGACATTGGATATCTCTTCCTTCCCAGTAGCTAGCTCTGAAAAGTGTTTTCAAACCTCTTTACAGCTCTTAGTTCTGCTTAAGTGACTCCAATCATTTGAATAGTCTCTGGTGATGAAAATAGTCACCCAGAGACTCAGAGACACCACACCTCTTAATCAGAAACACACCATCATTCCTGATTTTCACTATCTTCCCTTCCTCTTTTATCAGATTTCTTAAAGTTAGGCATTATTTAAAAAGAAGAGTGTTTTGTTATTTTTGGTACATACTGATGAACTCTCATTGCTTAATTCTTATCCTCAGGAATACAAAATCTTCTGAAGACGGTACCCAGAGCTGCATTTTGCACTTGGCAATCATTCTCCAATCACAAAGCTCGCCTACATTTTCTTTTTAAAAATTTTTTAAGTTTATTTATTTATTTTGAGAGAGAGAACAAGTAGGGGAGGGGCAGAGAAAGGGGGGTAAGAGAGAATCGCAAGCAGGCTCCACACTGCCAGTGCAGAGCCTGATGTGGGGCTCAAACCCATGAACCAGGAGATCATGAGCTGAGCCAAAGTCAAGAGCCAGACATTTAACCAACTGAGCCACCCAGGTGCCCCTCACCTACATTTCACGGGGAGACACCACTGTGCTTCTCCAGGAGAATTATCTTATCCCATAAGGCATTTGGGTGACTCTGGCAGCACCAAATATGAGCCCCAACTCACATGGTGTATTGATTTCACCAGCAGAATAGAGAGGGACACACACACACACACACACACACACACACACACACATGCAAACACATGTATACTGGGAACTTTATTTTTCAGACTGTATTTCTCCCATCTCTTCCCTCTAAATCTGTCTCAGGGCTTGGTGGAAAGGTGCAGGGCCTGCAAGTTAGAGTCCTAAGGGAAACCTTTCAACTTAAGCCTTATTTCTAGAATATTGAGTCATAAGAGATGACCATTTGGACTCTTATTTTTTGGATCCTATTATTTCTTATTGTATGGCTATGGGAAATGGTTTCCATTGAAATACCAATAAGGGAGGACAGCATGAAATAAACAATAGAGACTAGGAATTTAGCAGTCTGCTCCCATGATTGCTCCCTCTTCATCTTAGAGGGCTACAAGTCTCTCCTGTTATAAAGTTCCAATATGCCTTCAGTTGAATTCAACTAAGCACTTAGGAAATGTATAACAGTTCCTTGTGGTAGCAGCTCCTATCATATACTGTTTGGCTTCCATAACCTACAGGAAGCAACTTCACGAAAGAAGTTGTAAGATGTCCCAAACACTAAACAAAGACAGAATAGGTCAGTGGCAAAATCCATCAATGAAATGATCAAATAATCCATGCTGCAGGATGACAAGAAGGATAAAGGTCAATCTTTATCAGAATTTTCAGATGATCAGTAATCATCAGGAGGGAGGTAGCACTGAAGTATGGGGAATATTTGGAACTATATAAAGACCAGGTCCTTAGACTGAGATTTTAACCATGATCTGGAAAACACACGAACCCGAAATGACTTTCTGCTGAGGGTGAACCTCTCCAGTCTGCTGCCATTTGACTGGATGATCTGGTCACTTTAGTGAGCTGCTAAGGTCTGAAGATGGGGTCCTGACAAGGCTAAAGCTAAAATTTCTGAGTAGGTTAGCACTAAATGTGCATAATACATGAATCTCAGTCCTTCCTTTAGTATTTTTTAATTACTTTGAGTAAGTATTTAAACTCCCTTTCACTTTGTTGTTGTTGTTGTTGTTGTTGTTGTTGTTGTTAGGGATGTTCTTTGTTCATATAATTACTTTGAGAGTCAGAATAAGTAATTCATGCTAAATACCTCACCCACAGCAGTGGCTCAGTAAATGCTAGCCTATGTTCTTGGGCAGGAAGGCTGAAAACAATGGTTCTTGGCCTTTTTCAAGGCAGTATTCCTTAGAGGATTAAAGTCAGGTGGAGTTCTGAACTGGAAATGTTTCCTGCCTTCATATTGCTTTCCCACAAAGCCGCTGTCACTGAAGATCTCCTGAGTACCTACATTTCTTTAAAAAATGTTTATTTTTTAGAGAGAGAGAGAGAGAGAGAGAGAGAGAGGAGGGGCAGAGAGAGAGGACTGCACAGAATCTGAAGCAGGCTCTAGGCTCTGAGTTGTCAGCACAGAGCCCGGCGCAGGGCTTGAATCCACAAGCTGTGAGATAGTGACCTGAGCCAAAGTTGGACACTTAACCCACTGAGCCACCCAGGTCCCCCTGAGTACCTCCATTGGTGACCTAAATCCTTAATCAAGCCAGCAGTCATGCATTTTTCCTCTGATCTTTGCCATAATATTAGCTGGATTCCAAACCCGTCTTTCCTAGTTTCAGGATGAACACAATTCTTTGTCCCAACCTGTATCTGATTGTATATGGCTAATATTCTGTGACTCTACATCTAACTCCAGTGCCCACACCTATTCTGACTTTGAGTGATGGCTACATTTATCACCCGTCCCATGAGCGCTACAGCAGAGGGGTGTTCACCTTCACTCTGTGTCAGGATTACATGAGGTTTTACTTTTCCTCTTCAGTTCCCTTCCTTTTTTTCTATTCTGATTTGATTTATTTAAGTAGATTTTGAAATACTTTTTATTATCAAAGAGTACCCAGGTGATTCCAGTGTAACCTGTCCATTGGCTAGAATTTGGGAAGCATTATTTTAGATTGAAAAATGTACAGAAGGTTAGAGAAATAATATGAACCAAGCCAGGTATGAACGTGGTTTGTTCAGTGGTGGGGCTATCGGGAGTGGCTGGTAAAGATTTTTATTGGGAGTACTACAAATTGTGTGTAAAACATGGATCCTGATTATGAAGAAATTTATTGGACAGAGAATAAAGCAGTTAAACAGGCTCTGTAATCATTACCTACCATGCCTAGATTTGTCAAGCCTGGGTCTTTGAAATAATTCTCATAAGACAGGAATTTAGAAAAGTCAAAGATTATTTCCATGATTCTTATTATTTTTTTAATTTTTAATTCTGGTATAATTAACATACATTGTGATATTAGTTTCAGGTGTTCTACACATTATGATTCTTAGTAATGTTATCAACAAAAATGTGGATATTCATACCTTCTATTGCCAAACCAGCTCCGTTTCTTATGTATTTTAAAACTACAGAGGTATTTTCACTTTTGTGTCACTTTATGCCCTAAAAAAACCTGGCAGTATCCACATTTAATACTTTTTATTAAACTCTATCCCCAAGGGACTAAAAATAGTCTGTAGAATTTTCCATTCATTATATGATTTTTAATAGTAATAAAATGTTCATAATAAGACATTTATTCTGGGACTTAGAAAAGCACTGTAGAATGTTATTCATGAATCTGCCTCCTCAGAACACACTCACTTTAGATATGAGAAATCTGAGATGCAGAATGGATTAAGTTGACTAAAATAGCATTGGGGAGACTGACACAAGGGTAGATGTTTAGATCAATGGTATAGAACTGAAAGTCCAGATACAAACCCATACATCTATAGTCAATTGATTTTCAACAAGATTACAAAACTCATTCAGCGTGCAAAGAATAATTTTTTCAAGAAACAATGTTGGGACAATTAGATATCCACATGCAAAAAAAAAAAAAAAATGAAGCTGGATCCCTACCTCACATCATATACAAAAATTAATGCACAACATGCATCATAGACCTAAATGTAAGAGCTAACCTTATAGAAGTCATAGAAGAAAGCATAGACGTAAATCTCTGTGATCTTAGATTTGGCATTGGTTTCTTAAGTATGACACCAAAAGCTCAGATGACAAAAGGAAAAATAGATAAATCAGACTTTATCAAAAGTAAACGCTTTTCTGCATTAAAGAACACTGTTAAGAAAGTAAAAAAAAACAACTCACAGATGGGAGAAAATATTTGCCTATCATATATCTGATAATGGTCTAGTATCCAGAATATATAACAACTCAACAACAAAAGGCAGCCCAATTTATATAATGGGAAAAGGACATGAAGGGACATCTCTCCAAAGAAGATATACAAATGGCCAACAAGTACAGGAAGAGATGTTCAAAGCCATTAAGTATCAGAGAAGTGCAAATAAAACCCACAATGAAATACGGTTTTACACCCACTAGGATGCCTGTAATCAAAACCACTGAAAGTAACACACGCTGGTGAGGTTATAGAGAAATTGAAATCTTCACATATTGTTGATATGAATGCAAAGTGGTGGGAAAAAGTAGAAAGAAGTTTGCTGTTTCCTCAAAACTGATAAACATAAAATCACCATATGACACAACTGTGCTGGACATTTACTCAAAGAATTGAAAGCACATGTCCAAACAAAAACTTGCACATGAGTGCTCATAGCAGTACTATTGCCAGTATCCAAGCAGAAAAAACAACCCGATGATTAATCTACTGATGAATGGATAAACAAAGTGTGGTCTACTCACACAATGGAATATTATCCTGCCATAATGAACATTAAAGGACTAATATATGCTACAACAATATGGGGAAAGCTTAAAAACATTATGATAAGTAAAAGAAGTCAGATTTTTTCCCAAAGACTATTCAACCAGAAAATTCATTAAACTCTGTTATAAGAACCACACAAATTAATAAAATCTCATTGTTCTGCCTAAAAAGGGATTTGCAGCTTCATCTCTGCATTTTTTTTTTTAACAAGCCTGGGCAGCCTACTAAACACCAATGATATAAACTTTAATTCTTCACTAAAAAAAGAAAAAAGAAAGAAGTCAGTTGCAAAGACCACATCTTGTATGAACCCAACCCTATTTTTACAAAATGTTTGGAATAGGCAAATTGATAGAGACAGAAAGCAAACAAGTGGTTGCCAGCTTGCCATTAGGAAGAGGGCAGTGGCGGGGGCGGGGGTGGGTGGGTGGTGACTGCTTGATGGGGTTTCTTTTTGGGTGATATCCTGGGATTAGATGGTGGTGATGATTGCACGGCATTGCGACTATACTAAAAGCCACTTTATTTTACTCTTTTTAGTGGTTATAATGATGAATTTTATGTTAAGTGAATTTTACCTCAGTGGAGAAATGAAAAAGCACATGGGGTCTCAAGTTTACTACTTCAGCGTTGGTGCACATCCCCCAACCCTGTAGTCAGTGATTTTCTGAGACTGGAGAGCCTTTGGATATATACCTGGGGATTTTCCATGGAGTGGAAAATATTTTCTTCATCCTCAGTGTTGCTGGATGGGGATCAAATTACTTATTCAGTCCTAAATACAGAGCTGCACACAGGCAGTTGAACAGCTAGTTTTGTGGCTTCACTAGTTTTGTAGAGAGTCCCAAAGTGGACATGGTGAGCTGTGTCATCACATCACGGAAAGTTCCTAATTAGAGGACCACCTGTGGACCAGTATCTGCCAAAAAGCAAGAAAATTGCCGAAAGAAGAAAAATGGTTAGACTCCACACCCCAGGGACAATCAATTAATTAGCTTCAGGACCTGGTGCTAAGGGCCACCTGCTAAACGTCAGCTGAAGAGGATGGTTATCAAAATTTGAAATCGAGTCTCCATAGCTCTGGCAGCCACAGGGTCCAGCTCGGGCACGTCAGCCACAATTGGAATCCTCAACTTTAATTGTCAGGTCATCAATTCCCATTGACTACCTGCTCTTGCCTGGATCCCTGGGTGGTAAGAAGGAGAAGTGGAGGGAAGAGAAATCGTTGTGTAGAAGAAGGTTGATTGGCCGAGCCCTGTGGTGATGTCTGACAGCCAATTTTTTATGAAACCTTCTGGGCTTTAAGAGGAGGACTGGAATTTTGTGGAGCACTCAGAAATGCTCATCCTTGAAATAAAGGCTTCCTGAACATT
The DNA here is from genome assembly GCF_016509475.1 of Prionailurus bengalensis. NCBI lineage: Eukaryota > Metazoa > Chordata > Mammalia > Carnivora > Felidae > Prionailurus > Prionailurus bengalensis. The sequence goes on along the minus strand of NC_057355.1, from coordinate 8,856,141 downwards.
CCCTGGGGCTCCCATTACCTGGGCTGGGGAGTATGACTCTTCAAGTACTTGTTGGAGATTTAGCTTCAGTGTGATGTTCTGGAGCTCAAACTTCCCACCGGAAGGGCACGGTCTCCCCGCTACAGGCATCAGACTGGTAGGCAGCCTGCTTGCTTCTTGGTCTTACAGCTCAAAGGGAAGCTCACTGGCACACAGGAAGGAAGAAATAGACCACTTTCCTGATGATGGGGCCCTTCGGTGTCACTTTCTTACAAAACCGTCATGGGTCTACCTTGTGCCCAGGCTTGTGCCGTAGCCTTCTGGTATGTGTTAAACGACCACATTTTCACATCAAACCTATGGGGCAACCATTGGTCTTCTTATCTTCAAGTCAAGATGCATATGCACAGGCTCAGATGTGCCCAAGGTCATGCAAAAAATGTAACTCCTGGCACCAGCATTCTCTTTCTCTCTGATCCAAAAGACCACATTCGTTCCACCTCACATTGGGAAAAGTGAAGAGACAGGTTGTCTGACTGGACATTTGGTCTGTCAGAAAAGTAAATGTCATCAGACTTTGAACATAATGCACTCTCTCCTTTCATGTTTGCCATAAAGGATTACCTCTGAGCCCCAAAAGCACACTAGTGAACTCTCTGAAACCTGACGTAGTTGGTCTCCATCTATCCTCTGGCATCCAGTAAGTGCAGGGGTCAAAGATGAAAACAGTATTGGTTGCCTCTCATGTGTTACTTTCCAAAATGCCCCTGACCATATGCAACTCATACTCAGGACATGACAAGAATCTTTAAAAATGACTGAAAATTTAAGTATGGCTTCAGAGTTACAAAGTCATTCTTGTTCAAACCACTTAGCAGCTCACGAAACACTGAAAGGCTTTGTTTGGTTTTAAAACTCAAGGGCAAAAATCCAGTTCTCTGTTTTGTTGTTGTTGTTGTTATTGCTGTTTGTTTGTAAATAAAGTTTTTTGGAACATAGCCATACCCATTCATTCACATATTGTTTAAGGCTGCTTCTGTTCTGCAAGGCTGAGTTGAGTAGTTCCATCAGAGACTGTAACGACCCACAAAGCTTAAAATATTTACTACTTGGCCCTTTACAGGGGAAGGTTTTTGAGCCCCGTTTTATGGTTCAAGAGCAT
>NC_057355.1:8700000-8852500 GCF_016509475.1 Prionailurus bengalensis | reverse complement strand
ATATCCAAGGTGTGCTCTTAAATTGCCAGGTTGAGGAGCTAAGGGTCTCGTACTTATTGAGAGTTGGATGAAACAACAATTGTCAGTGGTGGTTTTTTGCTTGTTGTTTATTTTTTTGTTACTGGTTTTTTTTTACATTTATTTATTTATTTTGAGAGAGAGAGAGAAAGAGAGAGAGCGAGAGAACATGAGCTGAGGAGGGGCAGAGAGGGAGACAGAATCTCAAGCAGGCTGTGCAGTGTCAGCACGGAACCTGACACAGGGCCGGAACCTGCCAACAGTGAGATCATGACTTGAGCCTAAATCAAGAGTCAGCAGCTCAACCTACTGAGCCACCCAGGTGCCCCAGTTATTGTTGTTTTAAGTGAAACTCCTTCAGTGGAGAGGCTCTGAGGAGTTATGAAGGGTTGGGAAAGAACTCCTTCACTTGACAATCTTTACTTGGCACCCTGAGGAAAAGTTAAATAAGTAAATATTTATCCAAGGCGAGTCTTCCTTTTACAAGTATTTATTTTATACCACAGTGTTCTACTCGCACTCTGTGTCTGGCTCGTAACCAGGCTGTGGATTCAGAGTCCTACCTGGTTTGAATGTCATCCCTGGTTCCTTTCATATACATCTGGATACAATCACAACTTTCAAGGGCCTCGTGTTATGGGCAAAAGTCCTTAGACAGTTTCCCCCACCCCATATTAAATAAACCTAACTCTGATACCTTCAAAAATTCATGAATACATAGAAATGGCCAGTCTAGGGGCGCCTGGGTGGCTCAGTTGGTTAAGCGTCCAACTTCGGCTCAGGTCATGATCTCACAGTCAGTTCAAGCCCCGCATTGGGCTTTGTGCTGACAGCTCAGTGCCTGGAGCCTGGTTCAGATTCTGTGTCTCCTTCTCTCTCTGACCCTCCCCCATTCATTCTCTGTCTCTCTCTGCCTCAGAAATAAATAAACATTAAGAAAAAAAAATTAAAAAAAAAAAGAAATGGCCAGTCTCAAGGGTAGGTAGAAAGGATTGGTATTAAAAAATTAATCTATGCTTAGGCATTTGCACAAAAGGTAACACTGACTTGTCTTTAAGTCAGGGTAATTCATGTAGTCATCATCCACAAATACTGATTTCTTCATATTCTCACTTGTTTTCAGAGTAGCTCATCAGATTTTTTTTTTTTTAATGACCTCTGATGTTGTGATTCAATTAGCTAAATTCTAGAATTCTTGCTCTAGGGGAATCCTGCGGGCTCCAGGCAGTTGGGGAATGGAATAAGTACTCTGACCTTCACTTCTATTTTTTGTTGACTTTGGACAAGAAAATGAAGCCCCAACATCTTCATCTTGAATCTATAAGCCATTTTGAAATTCTTAGCTGAAAAGTGCTAGGGAATTGCATATAAAACTAATTATTACCTTGTAATGAAATGGTTCTGCAAATTACTGCTTAATAATACTTGAAGTCATCAAAAAGTTCAAAGATTAATTACCATGTAACTGGCAGTGTTTGGATCAGAAAATTAAAGTTCCAGTGGAGAACAGAAAAATATCCACATAATTACCCAGGTATAATGCTGCTTAATACATTCAGGAATATAGGCTTCTCAAAATAGCAGATTTCTTTTGAGAACATTAAGTAATTTTTCATTATTCTTACTTCTCGTAATATAGTAGCCAATATCATGCTTGTTTACTAATTTATATATAATGGATACTTTCTCTTTAGCAAACACCTGTACCACCATGAAATAATTGGAATGATATCATTTCATCAGGATATTGTTGTTTTTGTCATGGATTCCGGCAATTAATATGCCCACATCCTTTGGGGACATTTTTATGGACCTTAGGTGGCAAAATTGTATGCCACAGAACTATAAAATGTTTGAAACCATGTAAAGAGACTTTTGAGTTTACTGATGTACCATTTGAATCAAGGAGTTTTAAGTTTATTTTATCCTTCTATCCTCCCTATATCCTTGCAAATAGACACTCTGGAAGACAAGCAATTAGATGGGGTCAGCATGTCCCTTCAGAGCTTCTAGGACAGAAAGAAAGCTGAAATCTGGAACCCAAGTACATTCCTTCCATAAGCGTACTTGGTATTTGACACCCTACCTCGTGTATTTCCAACTACACTATCCTCACTCTACATGCCTCGTTTAAAAGTTTGGCTTAGGAAACTGGCCTCTTATGTTTTTAGGGGATTTTTTTAAAGTGAGACATAATTTAAAAATTGAATTTGGCAAGCCGTGCCAGGTTCAAGCAGGAGCCATATGCTAGCAACCACCATCTGGCAAGTTCGTTTCAGAACACTTTTGGCATGCTGTCTACCCCATCTGAAAATGTTTGTTCTACACTTACCTGGCTGATTGTAAAAAAGAAGGTCACTTACAAAGAGAGAAGTGGAATGTAAGGGAATGGAGGGAGGAAGAGTAACCAGAAAGAGAGGACTGAATGCCCTGATTTGAAGAAAATATATATATTTTTAATTCGAAGCATCCATTGTTGAATTAGGTTGTAGCCGGTGACATTTCCCAGGGTCAGATAAGTGAAATATCAACTAAAGATTAGCATGGGGGAAATTTTTTTTTAAATGCAAATTTCCCCAACAAAGGGTTGTTGACTGTGAAATATATATCTCTTGGTACATGCTTATCTTCAGACAAAAAACAAAACAAACAAAACTAGACCCTCCATGAGTGATGCGTCTTTGAGACCCATCCTCAAAGTGACCCTCACATTCACCATCCCTCAGCTTCAGAGACTACTTCCTCCTGGAACAATAGCCATCATGGCTGTTTTAGTTCTCTAGAGTTCCTTTTCTAAATTCAATCTGGAGGCAAAACTCTTCCTTGGAAAAATATTGGGGAGAAGCAGAAAAGAAAAAGAAACATGCGTGCTTTTTTTCTAAACTTGAACCCAATCAGTCTTTTCCCTTACTTCTATAACCATATGCAAAAGCCTATCATAACCCTCACAAATTAACTCACGCCCTGCTCTTCTGAATCTGCTACCATGTCCCTTCATGATGAGCCACTTCTCGTTTATTTGATCTGCCTCCAGATGCTAGACCCCATGCACATTATGTCATGCTTTATTTTCCTTTGTAAGATATTCCCCTCTTTGAACAACTCTCATAATAGAAGACACTCCATTCCCAAGAAGCTCATCTGACCTGTATCTATATCTGTATCTATCTCTCTATGTATCTATATCTATCTAGATTATTTTTAGCCTTCATTCATCATGTGAAATCCCTTCACACCAGGGATTTAAAGTCTCTACCGATACATGTTATATGGAGATTTGGTGATTAAAGCACTTGAAGTGGCAGGGAGCGAAGCAAGAACCAATAAATACAAAGACCATTGCTGTTGTTATTACATGTACCCTCTGGAGAAAGCCAAGAGGAACCTAGAATCCTAGACTCTTGAAGGAAAGGAGACTCAAAATCTGGTCAGTTTACATTAAAGATGAGAAATGGTTAAGCCCAGCCAACAACTCATGGATGCTATTAAGGTTTGGAAGAATTAAACTTTATTTCCTTTGGAGATTAAATGACTCTCTAGACAGTGGGAATATATCCTAAAAACATTTTTGATGGTAGTAGAGGGATTTAAATTTGCCCAGTGCTTTTTTGTGGTTATGGAGGGATGCTAAGTTTATGACTCTCCAGGAATGGTTCTACGTACAGAACCAGTGGGCAGCACTTGTTTTTGTCTTGTTTTGTTTTGTTTTGTTTCCTATTAAACTCACTACCTCTCAACCTCAAATAATACTTTTGTAGACTCGGGACTACCATTCATATTCTCAAGTGAATCAGAGTCTTCTCTAATGAGTTTTTCAAATCTTTTAATGTTCGATGAACAGCAACTCGTGGTGACAAAGTTGTGTCTGCTGATTCACCACTGTACCCCAGATCCTAGCACAGAGTCTGGCAGTTGGCAGGGTCTCAACAAATATCTCTTGCTTGATGTGCTTGTGGTGGACAAATGTCCAAGCTCAGATGCACCTCTACTGCATCTATTCCTTACATAGCAAAGTAGAACCGTATTTCAATGGCAGGAAACCTAATGTGGTAACATAATTCTCCCTACTTTAAGTGGAACATACACTTAGCACTAAATATTTCAACTTAGCACATGAAAGCAAATCAAAATATTCAGTTTCTTTATCTAAAGTAGCAACTGGGAATATACATACAATTGTTCTTCATAGTCTAATGGAAGGTACAGATAAATAAACATATCATCCCAATGTTATATAATAAATATAATTCATGGAACTCCCACACATAAAGGCAGGTGAGGGATAAATATAAGCATTTGTGTCCACACAGACCTGGGTTTAAATTGTGGCTCAGTCACTCACTAATTATGGTACTTTGCAATTTTCCCTTAACCTTTCTGTGCTCCAATTTCTTCATCTATAAGAAGGATATAATAAAGTACTTAGTATAGGACTATTGTAAGGTTTTGATGATGTAAGGTATTATAAGGAGCTTAAGACAGCATTTGGCCAATTATATGGATTGTCATTAACTGTTACTCCAAAATCAGGAAAGTTTCCCTAGGGAAGTGAATTTTCTTTTGTATTTGTAGGAAACTCCAGCCAAATGAAGGGACAATATACCATTGTGGGGGGCAGAATGTAGATTTGTTTATCATAATAAGCATCATATGCAGCACTGATATGTATATCAATTAATATTTATCCTTCATTTCAGAAAAGATTAAAAGCAACTCTGGCATCTCATGGGTGAGCCATTTGAAACTTGTCAGGTCACTGACCTCTCTCCTTTGAGTTTTCCCTGGTCCTTTGGTATTTACTAAACAATATGGCCAATTGCTTCTCCATTTTTGGTTAGGGGCAAGTTTATCCTAAAGAGTCTTGAGGGAAAGAGAATGGGAATGGGGATAGTGCACTGGTTCTTAACCAGGGGTGATTGCGCCCTCCAAGAGACATTTGGCAATAGGAAGGAACATTTTGGGTTATCACAGCTGGGGAGGGAGGGTGATGCTACTGGTCTCTAGTGAGTAGAGGCCAGTGATAGCTGCTAAACATCTGGCAATCCACAGGACAGTCCCCACAGCAAACTTATTTGACCCAACATGTCAGGGGTGCAACAGTTGAGAAATGCTATCATAGGGAAAGTGAGGATGGTCTAGTGTTTGTAACAAGTCTGTCACCCAATGGTTTGTTGAGGACATCTCAGGGAAAGACACAATAAAGAAACGTACTTTGAAGAAAGAAATTCTAACCATAGGCTAGAAGACCAAGGGGGTTAGACAAAGGGAAGGGACCGAAAAGTCATCACTGTGAATTTTTTTTTTAAATTTTTTTTTTCCAACGTTTTATTTATTTTTGGGACAGAGAGAGACAGAGCATGAACAGGGGAGGGGTAGAGAGAGAGGGAGACACAGAATCGGAAACAGGCTCCAGGCTCTGAGCCATTAGCCCAGAGCCCGATGCGGGGCTCGAACTCACGGACCGCGAGATCGTGACCTGGCTGAAGTCGGACGCTTAACCGACTGCGCCACCCAGGCGCCCCACTGTGAATTTTTATATAATGGTATATATTTAGAAACATTAAGGGAGTGAAAAGAATCACCATAATCTTCAAAGGGAGTCATCCACTAGTCATACTAGTGAATGTGGGACAGGGGAAGAAGACAGCCGAGTACTGAGTGAATGTTCTCTGACAAGCTTTACGTGTATCTCGAGTTGATTATCATAAAAAAACAAAAAAATGAAAAAAAAAATGAAAAACTTCAGCCAAGTTGTGAAGTTGAGTTCACAAATACAGAAATGGTTAATGACAGGATCAGAATTTCATACAGAACTTTCTGACCCATTTCTAACTCATCATATTTCCCTTTTTGCTGGTTTCCCGCATCAAGCCAAGGGTGATGGCAGGAAAAAACCCGAAAAGCCCACATGAAAAATAATGACAAATACAACAAAAACAACAACAACAAATCTGGCCTCAGGAAAGATACAGAACTGAAGGAAGCAAAGCCAAATGTGAACACTGTGCATGTGTCCTGATTGCAATTTAATGTGATACTAAACTGGAAGACAAGCAACACCAGTTCTCTAGGCGCTGGCCCAAGACACACCTCAAACAACCTGGGTCATGCTGTTCTCTCTGACACAGAAATAGCTAGATCACTGTTCCTGAGGAATGCAGAATAGGGAACATGAAGAGACATATGCAAGAGTGGGTGGAGGGCAAGGTCCTGAGTTTTTATGTCTACATGGAAGGAAAGTTCTAGAAGAGCTTAGTATCTACATACCAAAAACACTTTGGTTCTTATTTTCCAACCTCACTATCCACAGAGAAAAGAAGTATTGGCAGCCAGAAACCATGGAATATGAGCCAAGCCTCAGAAATAAAGCAGGAAAATTTTAGATTAGCCAGTAAGGGAAATGTTGTTGAGACAGAGCCATTGGGGAGTGAGCAGAGTCCCACGGGAAGGGGCTTAAGGACTCCCAGCACCAAGCTTCTAGAGCACATTAGATAAAATGATTGCAAAGGACTCCAGTGGTCCTTTCTGGCCCCAGGAGATAATTGGCTAGCTAGGCAGAGCTGTCTCACCCATGGGCCAGTGATAAATTATAACAATCCATTATTTTTACAAAAAGAAAAGGAAAAGGAAGGTAGTTTTTTCTTTCCCTTTCTTTCTCAAAATGAATTTTATGTCTGTAAGGAACACCAGGCAAATAGACCCTAGAGACTAAAGTTTTCTATTGGCTCACAAGATAGTGACTTCACTGAGCAAAAAAGTACAAGACCCTTGTTTGTAAATTCTCCCAGCATCCTGCAAAACTTACGTCAAATGCTCACTTCTCTGACCACCCTACCACCTACACAACACCCCGACTTGGTATGAGACCGTTCTTTGGTGCTGAGGGCCACCCAGCACCTGACCCTCTCTGCTGAGCCTGCCAACAAGGGAGCTAGTTAAAATGTGTGGGACTCTGTTATGTGGACATGTGCTCGTTAGGATGTAGGCCAGCAATGTGTATCATAGGAGACAAGATCAGGAGTTGTTTGGAATGATTCTTAGCTGTTATGGAGACACGGAAGGGCTAGTATGGTCTCTTGGGTGTGATGGGACATGCCTGTTGATTTTCTCACTATTCTCTGAAATGCCTACCCACCCCCACCCCACCACACACAATTTTTCAATGGCAAGAAGTATGTTTCTCTAAAGGAAATGCTTATTTTGCTCTAAATGCAAAAAAAAAAAGAGGTATTAGAAGTTTGTTTTTCATAACTAGCTATAGCACACTGAGATCTTTATAACCCAGTTACAATATCTGAAAGTTCATTTGCACTATACTAGTCCAAATGAGTTCTTGATAGGTACATAGCAACGAGAAAAATCAAAACAACTTATAATTCTGGAGCTAGGGCTCAATCAGCAGCATCTCAATCTCTGGAAAACACCACTAGGGTCTACACTGATCTCAAGTGTCTCCTTTCCTCTTCCCCAGAGAATTCTTTCTGCCGAGAACTCATCAGAGCTTAAGGCCCAACATCCCCATACCTTGGCCTCTCCTGATTGGGGGTCCTTTGAGAATTAGGGATTGGAAAGAAGGATACAGGGCCTGTAGACACAAAGATTTCTTCCACAGACTTGGAACCAACTGTGGCATTTGGAATTCTGTGATTCAGATGATGAGAATATAGTCATATTCTCAGTAAATAGGGTCAAACTAAAAGCTAGAGAGATCTCTACCACTCCAGATGGACCCTATCAGATCAATCTTCAGCAGAACAGAAAGACACAAAATTCTAAACAAGAAGAGGAAACATGACTTGAGAGAAATATTGAGGAGATATTTCACTTGAGTGGCTAAGCAGAACTGAAATTCCCCAAAGAAGAATCAAGTTGTTAATGCCTTATAAAATGCATGTTCTGGACCGGAAATCCCAAGAGATGCACCTCATTAGTTTCACATGCCATGTTGGGTGGTAATTAAAGACAGGGACTCTGGAGCTGGCTGAGTCCAAATCCTGGTCTTAATATTAGTTACGCAAACTTAGGCAAGTTACATAATTTTCTTTGCCTCCCTTTCCTTATTTGTGAAATGGGAACAATAGCACTTATGCCAGAGCATTGTTGTGAGGATGAATTGAGTTAATTTATATATAAGCACTTGTAACAGTGCTGATGCATAGAAAGTAACACATAAATGCTTGTTACTGTTGTACTGCTATTCTATATTTATTATATTATACATAATTATATAATATATAGTTATATAATTATGTATTGTATTTAGCTGTATGTGTTATATTTTATACTACATAAAATATTATAATTAATTACTATATATAACTATGGATTATATTCCATTGTGATATTATATACCATATGTTATATATCATACCATGTATCATATATACTATATTTTATTCTTTATTGGTGACTGTATCTGTGTTGAAGCTTTGAGGATAAATTTAGGTCCACTTTTTTCTCAAAATTTGTGATTTCTTTCTAAATTTTCTGAAACACACTCCATGTAATCTGGCTCAAAACTAGCTTTGACGTGTACTGGCTGTGGGACCTTGACAAAACTCCTATATGTCTCACTTTATTGAACTTGGAAATGAAGTTGAGTGAGGATTTAAATGAGATAAAACCAAGGAGCCCATCCAGCGTGCTCTGCGTGGGTTACAACAGGGCCAAACAGTGAGCACTTTTGCCTGGCGAATGGGTAGCAGGATCTAGGAAAATAGGGTCACTCAGCTGGTTGTCTCTGACAATCATTGTTCTTTTAGCTCCGTGTGCCCGATAAATATTATAATTTTCTCTGAGTTCATAATAGAAAGCCTGAGAAAGACATTATATCTGCGGCACTGAGTACTGGGCCTGGTACGTTGTAGGTGTGGCAAAAGGATTGTCTTGTGGGCAGGCCGGTGGCAGTGGTGTGGTATAAGTAAAGGGCAGACAACTGTTTGCTATAATTATTTGTTTCTGGTAGAAGTGGAGTTGGAGCCTCCCAGAATTTCAGTGCTTCAGGCCAAGAAGCCACAGAGTCTACCGGGGTTGTCTATGTACCTTGGAAGTCACAGGTATTGTGAAAAGTATGTTGACATTGAAGCCACGGACAGCAGGGTGACCATCTGGTCCAGTTTGGCTGGGACAGGAGGGTTTCCAAGATGTGGGATTTTCAGTGTTTTTAAGTGAATCCTCACTTTGAATATGGAAGTTAGACTTTCTAAGTCACATGTTCCTATTGTCACATGCAGAAAATAATGCCTGACTTGTAGAACTTTTGTTATCAAATAAGGAAGCGTATATAAAGTACTTGAGATAGGTAAAAGTAGAACAGATGTTACCCATGTTCCATCCCCTCCCTCCCCTGCAGGCAGTGGCATCAGAATGTGAATATAGGCTTGTGAATACGCAACTTGGTAGCTATGTAAAATTGGGCAAACCGTGGACATTTTAATGGCATCAGTTTTATCACCTATGAAATGGAAATAATAATGTTGACCTTCATGGGTTAGAATGGGATTCAGTGGAAAACTACTCCAAGGGACCAATTAGTAGGTAGTATTTCCCTTCGTCCTTCCTCCCTTCTTTTCTTTATTCCAGCAGATTTTTGATTCATAAATTTTATACAAAATGATGATCCTGAGAAATAAGACTTCCAAACACCGGTTGACCCATGGTTTTCTCTGCATTGTTCAGTTGAGGGAATATTCCAGAAGTGGTGCTTCTCCATGCTACCCATGCCCTTCCTCTGGAGGAAATGGTGTTCTGTGAAGATCTTCACAAGGCTTTACAGAACAGCGTTTGGAAACACTGAGGAGCTGGCCAGGATTTGAACAGCATAGCACTGACGTGATGTAGTGAACAGTTCTGATTTCCCAAGCCACTGGTCTTCTTTCATCCTTAAAATGCCCCCACTGGAACTGAATGAGGAATAAAAAATGACCATAAACCTCTTCCACATCTGCTAGGATGAAAATCTGATTGTTTATACTCAATTTTATCATGTTACCCTTCCTTCCTTCCTTCCTTCCTTCCTTCCTTCCTTCCTTCCTTCCTTCCTTCCTTCCTTCTTTTTCCTTCCTTCCTTCTTTTTCCTTCCTTCCTTCCTTCCTTCCTTCCTTCCTTCCTTCCTTCCTTCCTTCCAACTTTTCTATTATTTCTTTAGTTGTTTCCATTCTCGTCCAAGTCATAGGGTTTTTTTTTACCCCTCTTAATTTTTCTTCATTATTCTGAGTTATCTCTATCCTTTCTTTATTATCAGTAATCATGGATGTATTTTGTTTTCCTGTGGATCATTCATTCGATAATATACTTACTGAGTACTTATTGATCACCTTCAGTTGGTCCAGGCACTGTGTGAGATGTTGATGAGGAGAACAAAGGTGCAATCGCAGTTTCTTTAAAGAATCACTCTTCTGTATTGAAAAAAATTATATATGAATATATTAAAAAAGGAGAGGCTTGTCACATACATTGTCTCATTTTATTCTCACTCATGTAAGGATTAGGGGACATAATTAACTTGCCTAAGGTCACTAACTAGAAAGTGATAAGATTCATGATTCAATCCAAGATATTTCACTAAAGCACAACGGTTCATTCTAATTTGGGTGAGCAGTGAAATAATTCATGTTGGTCTTCTCATTTTTCTTCTTTTAGAACTGGTTTCTTGAAAGTTTTTACTACTAAGGTCTTCCCTGGACAAAAATATGAGTTTGAGAGAGTTTTACTTTGGTGTTTCTTTCTACCCCAAATGGTCTCTATCCTCATCATGCCAAAGTTAACACCTTTAAAAGTCACCCCCACAAACAGCCCCATATTCTGAATGAATCCATAACCAGGATTCTTTTTTCCCCCTATCAGATTGTGTCCAGTTTTTGTCTCATTCTCTTATATGCTTATTCTTTGAAACTAACTAATTTGATGCATGAATCCTAACTTGTGAGAGTAGCTGTTAGTGTTAATGCTACTTTGTTTTGGCTGGAATGCTCTGACAACATTGCCTTATCTCCCCCCCACCCCCTCCAAAAAAAATATAGTGGCTGAGAGAGTCAGTCAGTCCCTGGGAATTATGGAAAGAACAAGTAGACTTGGGGAATTTCTAGTTCTACTGGATGATTTTCTAAAGACATTAAGGTCTATTTGACTTAAATGAACAATAATTAGCAATTTCCACAATCTACAGCAGTTGGGTAGACCGCAACATTTCAATGTGATATTGAAATTAAGGCTACCCAGGAAAGTCTGGGAAATTTTTAAGAGAACAAATAGCTAAGAACCTGGCTTTTTTCTTCGTGTGTGTGTGTGTGTGTGTGTGTGTGTGTGTTGCATATTGTTTGGTCAAAGGTCCTTTGGATTATTCGATTTTTAACAAGGTACATACATTATTGCCTATATACTTGGAATGGAAACACCGGGTTTCAGGTTTGTTTTCTTTAAGTCCATTAAAGCAGCACATTTGTTCATCCCTGGGTTCCAGCCATCTCAGAGCAATATGGTAGCCCTGCTGGGTGGGTGTCATTTGACTCATTTGAGTTCAAAAGCAGGAAGGTTTTATGGAAAACACCAGTCCTCCTTTCCTTAGGACTGAGTAGATTTTCAGTTCTGCCATAACAGGTGAGAAAAAGAGAGAGGGAAACACACACCACCGCCATGAAGTTGTACAGGCTTCTTGGGTGTTTGACTCATCACTGTTCCTTTTGACTGGGAAGGGACTTTATTCTCTGCCATTTAGCATCAACACAACCAAAGGTTTCCTTGCCTGTTTCCAACGTAAACAGCTTATGGAAATGACCATTTCACCTTCTAGACTCAAAGGCACAAGATTGCCCATCTCTCTCCCTGTGTTCCTTGTCATACAGATTACCTCTTGCAGTCTTTCTTAAAACCCTATTAATCAGCACCTCTGAAAGGCCCCATTACTGAGAATATTTAAAGCATGACAGGATAATACACTAGGAAATATACTGTGGGGAATATTATAGTCCTGGCAGGGCTAAATGACCTAAAGTCATCCCAGTCTCCTGTGTTGCTTTGATTAATTAGCCCCATTTCTCAGAATCCTTAAGAGTCTAGATCTCTCTTTGTACTGAAGCCTCTGAGTGGCCAGTTCAGAGAAGTTTTTCCCTCTCTGGTGCCCTTTCTTTGCTTTAGGAGTGTCCTTACTCTTAAACTCCAGCTCTTATCTCTAAATATTCCTTGATTAACAAATATGATTACAGTCTGGTGTGTGCTAGACACAGTGCATGGGGCTTGTAAGGACCAAGTTGAGTAATACCTGAGTATCACTCGAGCGCCTCTCAGTCTGCAAGGGGAGGTTGAGCAGAAGGAGTCCCTTTGGACACACAGAGGAGGAAGTGCTTAATTTTGTCTACAATACAGGAGGAGGCAGCACATGAATTGGTTATCATTTGCCAAGCAGATGGACCAAAGAAGGTTATTAGAACAGGGGGGATGATGATGTGCAAATATATGGATAATTCTTGGAGCGTTAATTGGAGCTGAAGTAACTCAGCATATCTAGAATTTGAGGGTCAGGGGGAGTGGTAACAAAGGATAAGGTCAGGATCAGCTGAATAAAGAAACGTTATATATGATAAATCAAGGAGCTTGGTCTTAGGGAACCACTGAAAATGTTTTAGATGTGAGTGTTAAAAAGATCAATCTGGCAGGATAAAAGAATAGAGCCCAAAGGGGGACAAAAGGTGGGAGAGAACATTCAGGAGGTCACTGGAAAAGTTGAGATATGAGAAAACTATAGAGTCTTGGGATCTGGGACCACCAATGTGACTGTGATTCTTTCTGCAGATACATTTCTCTCTCATGGCCCTAACATTTCCTCTCATTTGAAAGAAATCAGGTAAATCAACTCTCTGTGATAGACCAATGCATTCTAATATGTTCTAACAGGCTTTCTGTGCCCTTCCAGACCCTGAATAAAAAACTATCCTCATTCCCCTTCTGATTTAAATATAGTTGAATAGTTAGGGGTGCCTGGGTGGCTCAACTGGTTAAGCATCTGACTCTTGATTTCAGCTCAGATCATCAGATCACGATCTCACAGTTCATGAGTTTGAGCCCCACATCAGGCTCTATGCTGAAAGCACGGAGCCTACTTGGGATTCTCTCTCTCTCTCTCTCTCTCTCTCTCTCTCTCAATCTCTCTCTCTCTTTCTCTTTGCCTGTCCCCCACTCACACTCTCTCTTTCTCAAAAATAAATAAACATAAATAAATAAACAAACAAATAAAATAATCAAACAATTAAATCCATTACATTTCTGTCAGTCAATGATTATTGGATATTCTTGGTATTCTATGATTTTAGAGGAGTCAGTCCCAAATTCCAAGATGTTGGAATTACCTATTAAAAGCACAATAGCTAAAAGAAAATTATAGGTCAATATAAGATATGACAACAATTTTGAGCGAGTCTTTTTAAACTAACAGAGTAACACCTGCCATTGAGTTTGGAAGGAGTTATAAAAACGTATAGTGTAAGTTCCTGATATAGAGCCATTTCTATTTCTAACGCATGTACGAATTCATATTAATTGGCTATACCCATGTTCAAGCTGCTTATCCACTCCAGGGCTCATTTCTTCAACTTTGAAAAGCAGGGGAAAATAGCTGTCTTTGCCCCCTTTTCAGATCAGTCAACATATGGAAAAATACTTTGTGAACTTCAGAGTACTCTCAGAATAGATGGCTTTGATTATAACGTCTAAGGGCAAATAGCTAATTAGTGACAGAGCCAAGATTAAAACCCACATCTCCTGACTTCTAGCCCAACCATATGATAATTTGTTCATTTTTATATTTAATTTTTTTTGTATATACTTCACTCAGTTTCCAAGAGAATTTAGCCCACACGGTTTCTTTTCCCACAGCAAACTAATTTTGTCATATCCTCTCCCCCACCCCTTTCTCTGTCTCTCACACACACACAGTACTCCTTTCCTAATTCTGACCACTCTATTTGATACTTAGAGCAATTCCATCAGGAAGTGGACTGAGATTTACCTTAGAAGAATCTACAAAGGATTTGTTAAGCTGTTTTTTTTTTTAATGACTAAGAATTCTCAGCTTTGTTTTGACAAGAATCACCTGTGGAGTTCTTTAAACTAGTGTTGGTGTCCAAACCACACCAAGAACCTCTGAAATGAGGATTCTCCGAATTTCACAGAGTGGTTGAACCCGGGCACATGAATTTAGCTAAATAGCCAGGGGTGATTTCTGTATGTGTGTGAGTCAGTTGTTTTCCATGGCCTCAGATGTATAAATTCATGCAGCACAATTGATCTACATGTGTAACTATATCCCTCAACTTACCCTAAAGCCACTCCTCCCTGTACTGTGAACAATAGGCAAATCCATCAGGATCCACGGTTATGGTAAAAGCCCAAGCATTATGCATGATTCACAGATGAATAAACATGGTTGCTGCCCATGAGGCACTCTGGGGGTGGACAGGGCACTTAAATAAGCGACCTTATAATTGTGTGACATTTACAGTGATGTGCATAAGTAAAAGTCAAGACGTATTCAGGAGTAGGGACTACTTTGCTGGAGAAGGGGGCAGGAAAGGAGAGGCTTTACAAGGGGGAAAATCCCTGGGTTGAAGGATGAATGAGAATTTTCCAACAGAAAAAAAGCGAGTCAAGCTGGTAGAGAAACAGAGAAGGAAAGAAGATATTCTTGGAAGACGTGGGAGCATGTGTAAGGAATCACTAACAGCTTTGAGCATGTGAGACCTTCAGATAGAATCAACGATGAGTGATGTTTGAGGAGATGGGAGGACCCAGTGGATGAGGATGGAGAGACCAGCAGGAGCCATTCAAAAAGGGCATTAGGATTAGATGCCCTGCTTGACACTGTGCTGTGCTATTCTCAACCCATAGCATGGCTCTCTGTTCTTATTTTTTAATGAGGTTATATATTATATTCTGAGAATATATATATTATATAAATACATGTTCTGTATAAATATACAAGTAAATAAGCATATATAAGTATGTAATAAATAAATGTTTATTTAATATATAATATATAAATAATAAAACACATGGTCTATAATACATAATACAATAAATAAATATTTAGTATGAATATAATATATAAATATAAACTCAACTAGGGAGCTATTCCTAACAACACTTATGAACCAGAAGAAATGCTCTGATGCAAACGTTTTTATCATCAGTTTCCTTTTCAGTGAAAAGTGTCATAGATGTGTTTTGGACCCCTGTCCACTTGTCTGCTGTCTTCCTAAGCAGGTTACCACAGGAACCCCTTCTCCCAATGGCCGTTCTGCCCTTCGTTCCTCCCATGCCATCCCACACAGCCCCTGGAATCCTCACCTGGCTCTCACTTCTTGTGAGTGGCAGCATCTTTGTTCTGAGGAGAACTGTTGAAATTGAGACAAGTTCTCCGCCAGTCATTGGGAAGGGAACAACACTGCGCAGACAGAGAGGGCTTGCAGTGAAGAGGCAGATGTTCCAGGACTGGTCAAATCATAGGAGATTTGGGACTGAGCTCTAGTTCCAGAGAACACTAGTCATCTAAGCTGAGATAGGAACATCATCAACCCACCGCTGTGAACCACACACCTGCTGTTAGAGATAAGGAGAAACACTACTTCATTTTCCACCTGCGATTGACCCTGGGCCTTGGCTGGGAATGAATGGATGGCAGACTTAGGACTGTGGAATCCTAATCCAGATGCCTGTATCTCCTGCCAAATGATCTACTCTGACTTGGCTCAAGACCTGAGAAGACTGAGGTTGTAGACTGGTAGGAAGGAGTGGGGTGACCAGGAGGGGACTGAACCCACATAGGAAAGCCAAGATGAACATTGACTGTTAACATGCTACAGATATACACAAGTGCTCACCTATGGAAGCATCCAGGTGACAGAAATACACTCTCTGGAGCTCACAAGGGACAATTCCTCGTATTCCAGGAAGTGAGAGAGGAGTGGAGGAGGAGAAAGTGTTACTTAGAGTAGGAGTTAGGACCTGGCATCTGGGTAATCTAGCTCAAATCTGATTCTGTTGTCACTGTTAAAACCCATATCTCACTAGGGCAAAGACAGCATCTGTCTTAGTCATCCTAATGTCACAACACTCACCATGGAAAGCAATAAGTTTTTATTGATTGATTTAAAAAGTTGATTCTTGGGGCGCCTGGGTGGCGCAGTCGGTTAAGCGTCCGACTTCAGCCAGGTCACGATCTCGCGGTCCGTGAGTTCGGGCCCCGCGTCGGGCTCTGGACTGATGGCTTGGAGCCTGGAGCCTGTTTCCGATTCTGTGTCTCCCTCTCTCTCTGCCCCTCCCCCGTTCATGCTCTGTCTCTCTCTGTCCGAAAAATAAATAAACGTTGAAAAAAAAAATTTAAAAATAAATAAATAAATAAATAAAAAGTTGATTCTTGGAGATTTTTAAAATATTGAACTTTATTTTCCTTCTCTATTAAATGTAAGTAGAAAATACCTACCACATTCTGAACATAGGACAGTTGCTACTAAAAGCCCATCTCCTAGTCATGGTAATTTGCGAACAAATATTGTTGGCTTCTATCTTTCGCCTTCTTGTGTCCCTGTGTAATTCATGTAGAGTAGTCAGAGACTCCGACTGTTGACCACTTGTGTGTCTCCTGGGAAGGAATTATGGGGCAGTTTAATATAATATTTTGTGTACCAGTAAATAACTGGCATTTATCTGTGAGGTAATTGGCTGAGAAACTGCCTTCTACTTTAATCTTCCCGCAGTAATGATCTAAGTACCTTGCACTCAGCAGTGATTCAAGAAATTTTTATTGATTGGATAATTTAAGAGATCTTTGCAACTTTCACTCTTTTAATTTTAGAATTGGGAATACTTGAGTCAATGAGGTTGCAAGTATGAGGTGAGCGGGGCTAGATCAGTGAACAGGAATTAATAGTACCCACTCTCAATTTATAGCAAGGTGTTGGTATTCCTTTTGGTAAAGCATTCTGTGATTTTCCTTCTATCTGCAAGGATTTGGGGGCAGGGGTGGAATCTGTGTGTAAAGAGATTAAAGAGACCGATCATTCTGGCAAAATGTTCATGTTTAGAAAGTCATGCGGGTTTATGAAGTCAGTCAGGATCACCCCATCAGTGCAAACTGCAAGTTCCTAGGAGTTATCAAGGCAGGGGAGGCACCTAATTGCACTTTTAGGGAGATTCGTTGTAGCAAAGAGGAAAGAGCAATGAGGAATTTAGTGAAGGATGCTTTGGTGAAGGGAAGGAGGAGGAAGGAAAAAGCACGTTTGTCCTTTATGTTTGGACATCTTGAGTCTGACCTGTTGGTAGCAGGAGTAGAAGGCGTATATTTCAAGTGCTGGTGAGTACTTTCCAGTTTCAGCCAGACACAGTGGACATGTACACAGTAAGAAGGTAGGGCAGGAGCATGACTATTAGTTGTCAGTCAAAGCCATAGAAAACACGAGTTCTTCCAGAGGAATTGAATAAAGGACACATTATGAAAGTCTAAGAATTAGGGAACGCCCACCAATAAGACAGAGAGGAAAACCCTCTGTGTAGTAGCAGATAGGATTGAGAGGTCTTATTCACAAATGTGAAAGGACCAAGAGAGCCTTCTATCATATCACAGAAGTCAAGACACAGAGAAAGTCAAGAAGGAGGGGTGGCCAGCTAGGATACACAGAGGAATTGTCAACAACATGAAGACCAAGGAGAGACACATTTGCCCAGCCAGTCACTTTCAATGTCAAGATCCTTTAATGCCATTCTGACTCTGACTTTCATAAAGGCAGCTCAGTTAAAAGGTGACACCGATGTCAAAGAAATATCAGGAAGATTGGTTAAAAGGAAATGGAAGCACAGGTATAGAGCATTCATCTGGAAGTTTGGCCATGAAAGGAAGGAAACAAGCAAAAGTAGTGAGGTAAGCCATTTACAAGTCATTTCAAGATTAGGAGAAAAAAACATATTTAAAGCCAATTCAATTGAGGCAGTAAATCTGGAGATACTAAGTTTGAGGAGTATAGTAAGGAAGCAAAAATCCCTCAGGAGGCGGGGAGGAAACTCAGGGCAACTGGAAGACTGACCCCTCCCTGAAATCAATGACCAGAGAAAAAGAGGTAAGGGGGTATAAATGAAGATCATGTTATTTTACCTTTGAATATACCTCACAGCTTACAGAGTCTATCAATACAATTTTTCATTTAAATATATTTCCTTAAGTCATTAAACCTTCACAGTGACTCTGTTAAGAAAAATATTATTTCCATCTTACATTGTGTAAATAATGTCTTAGATCAGGTAGGTGAATTAATCAATATCCCATACCAGGAGAGTGGTGGAATTAGGCTAACATTTCAGATCTCCTAATCTTAAGATAGTAGGCAGGGGCCTAGCCTTTTCCATGTTCATTATGTCCCCCACAAAAGACATGTGGAAGCCCTACCCCTTGCTATCTGTGAGTATAAATTTATTTGGAAATAAGATCTTTGCAGATGCAATTAAGATGTAAGTTCAATGAAGTCATAGTAGAGTAGAGTAGCCCTTAATCTAATATAACATGTGTACTTCTAAGAGGAGAGACACAGACACACAGAGAGATGATAGTCATGCAATGATGGAGGCAGAGATTGGAACAAGCCAAGGATTGCTAGCAAACTCCAGATATTAGAAGATGCAAGGAAGGATTCTTCCCTACAGGTTTCTGAGGGAGCATGGCCCTGCTGGCACCTTGATTTCAGACTCCTGGCCTCCATAATTGTAAGACAAAAAATTTATATTGTTTTAAACTGCTACCTTATGACACATTATTATGGCAGCTGAAGGAAATTAATATGGAGAGATATCATTTAGATGGGTTTGTGAAAACCTGGGCAGAAAAGAGAAGGTGTGAATGACCAAAGTGGAGGGTAAGTGTAGGAGCTCACAAAGGAGCAAAGACAGCCCTGGAGTAAGTATTTGCAATGGAGTAAGATTAGTTGTATAGTATTATAGCTAAGCACAATAATTTTGGAGCCAGACACAAATGAGTTCAAATCATTGTCTGCCTCTATTTAGCTGGGAGACACTGAGAATGTTATTTAGGGGTTTTAAGGCTGCTTACTTATTTGCAAAATGCATATAATAATTCTGACACCATGGAATTATTTTGAAATTTAAATGGCATAAGGCATGTAAAATATTCACCACAGTGCCTTTTAGTGCTCGATAAATGTAGATGAGTTGGTAGTGGTTGTAATCGTTAGAGTTGTTGTTTATGTTGTTCCCATATATGCCTTTTTTCTGGCAGCACTTTTCTCCAGAGCTACAGGCAGTAGAAGCAGAAAATGATGAGGACAGAATCCAGCATTGGTGTGATTTGTTTTATATCAAGGATACCATAAAGCTACCAGTGGTGGTGGTGGTAGTAATTGTAGTAGTGAGGAGAAAGATACAGAGGAAGAGGAACTGTGGTTTTGGATTACTACAGACATTTTCCATATGCTTTGCGTGTTAAATATATCAGAGAGGACAACATTGACATTCCAGATTCAAGACTGAGAATGAATTCAGTTGGTACAAAGGACATGGGTTTGGTCTCAGGAAGGAAAACTGGAAGTAATTCTAGGTAACAGAGAAAAGATGGAGAACAAGACCAAGTGTAAAAAAAAAAATAAGGTAATGGATAAAAAAGATGGTTGGTGAAGACAAGGCAATCAGAATGAATCATTTGTGTTACAGAGCAGTATATTATGTTGTTGAATTTTTTCCCGGTTATGGGTTGGCTTTGGATGCCAGTAGATGGTCTACACGTCAAATGGGCCATTGGTATTAATGACTTTACTGAGCATTTACTATTTTCCTTTTGCAATGTTAAGGATGTTATGAGCATGACTTTATACAATTCTTAAATCGACCCTCTGAGCTCGCATTTCACACCTTTAGGATGCTGCCTCAGATCTGCCAGCCTCACTCATTTTCAGAGCTCTTGGCTATGTATTCCACACCATTTGTCTCTGCAGTAACTAACTTTGCATGGCTTCAAACCACCATCATAGGGCACCTTATCACATATCTGTGCTGCTCACCTTTTCTCTCTCACCCCAGAGCTTCTTAGTAACCCTTGAAATGTGCAGCAGCACAGGGCCTGTTCAGTCTATGCATGTATCCTCCTGAAGTGTGGATTGAATGCCAGACAGGATGAAACTATAACCAATGGGGAACTATAGTCAATGAATATATTTGTCTCCCTTCCTATCCTCGTACTGATTTTCCTGTGATGCAATGGCCTCATAGGATTTCTCATGGGTAGTTTTCATGAGAGATAAGAATCTCCCAAGTTAGAAAAATGATTGCTCTTGATCACAGGCAGTGCCCACCACAGTGACACACCTTCACATATTGTCTATTTTTCTCTGTCCCATTAACTTTTCCTCATTTCACTCCTACTCCTTGGATATTTCTCTTCCCAATAAATTATTAGGGCATAAGCATTTACCTTTCTGGAGAACCTAGGCTAAGACACAACACCAAGATGGGATGGTTACAAATGTCTTCTGTGCAGTAGCACCACCATCTCTGGGGACTTCACCTGTGCATCATTGGTATGGGACGCAGGTAGAGGGTGAAGCACAGGCTATTGGGGGTGAGGGGGGGCTGTGGTGAGGGAACCAAGTGGACACAATAACCACTGTAAAGATTGAAGAGTAGTGTGGCTTCTGTTAACAACACTGGTAGGCTTGACCACAGAAAATGATAGACTGAGGGCAGTCTACCGTTAGCTTAAGTCACGCTATGAAAGCTGGCATGCCTTTAAGGAGCCTCTCATCTTTTATAGCCATAAAGCACATGATATGAAAATCAGATGCAGAGTCAACTTATAAGGATAACAGAGGTGTAAAAAGAACCTGAATATTTGCCTTCAATAAATCACCTTTGAAAATTAGAGCCTTGGTAGGAGAAGAATGGGTCATGAGAGATAGGATGTGGACATCTGGGTGGACACGCCTGAAAATCTTTAATCTTCAAATTCCCCTGGACTCCTCATGCTGACAGAAGTAACTTTTCCTTCCTCTTGCTGCAAGAGATTGGCGTCTCTGTGCCTGGAGAGTTTCAATCTCTTTAGTTGAAGAAGTCTTGGAAAATAATGTTTATACTCCTTAAGATCCTCCCTCTAATCTTCTGTTGCCTCCAAGCCAATAGTCTGGGTTAGATTTTAGCACAGCTTAATTAGGACAATTGCTCCAGGACAATACAGGCTAATGTGAAAGCATTTGTAGGACCTTGCTAATCCAATCCATCCTGTACAGGCATGCATCTTGAGTAGGTGAGATTGGGATAGAGACAGACAAATTTGATACTGGAAAGGGGAGAGTGTATTGGCACAGGAACACTCACCTGAGACTCTGAGTTTAATGTTTTATCAAAGATACCAAAGTGAAGATTCTAAAGGTCTGCTGCATGCACCATATCAACAGGCTAAAGAAGAAAAATCATGATCAGACACAATTAATGCAGGAAAAGCATTTGACACAATCCAGCATCCATTCATGATAAAACTTCAGAAAGTGAAGAATGCAAAAGAATTATTTCAATTACACAAACTTCACAGATAATATTATATCTACTAACAACAACAACAGCAACAACAACAACAACAAAACCAAAATGCTTTCCTCTAAGATTGGGAACAAAGCAAGGATGTCTGCTCTTACCATTACTATTTCACATATGATTGGAAGCTCTAGAAAGCACAATAAGGCAAGAAAAATAAATGGAAAGAAAGAAAGAAAGAAAGAAAGAAAGAAAGAAAGAAAGAAAGAAAGAAAGAAAAGAAAGAAGAGAGAGAGAGAAAGAAAGAAAGAAAAAGAAAGAAAGAAAAAGAGAGAGAAAGAAAGAAAGAAAGAAAGAAAGAAAGAAAGAAAGAAAGAAAAAGAGAGAGAAAGAAAGAAAGAAAGAGATAAAGAAAGAAAGAAAGAAGAAAGAAAGAAAAGAGAGAGAGAAAGAAAGAAAGAAAGAAAGAATTGATTTTGTCCCTATTTTCAGATGACATGGTTTATGTAGAAAATTCATTATCCATGCATAATCTACTCTCCAGAAAAAACCCTCCAAGACCTAATAAGTGGGGTCAGCAAGACTTCAGGATGTTGTATCAACACACAAAATTCCATCACATTTCTATATAGTAAAACTGGATATGCTGAAACAAGTCAAAAATGCAGTACTGCTTATAGTTGCTGCAAAGAAACTGAAACACCTAGGTAGACACTCAACAAAGCATGTACCAGATCTGTATGGTGAGAATTACGAAACACTATGGCAGAAATCAAAGATGTAAGTAAATGGACCGACATACCCTGTTCATGAATTGAAAGACAATTCCTATTGTAAAGATGAAAATTCTCCCCAAATTGATCTACAGGCATAATGAAACCCCTATCAAAATACAAGCAAGGTGGGGTTTTTTGTGGTTGTGGTTGTTGTTGTTTTTGGTAGATACTGAAAAGCTTATTGTAAAATTCATCTGGAAAGGCACAGGTGGCTGAAATGATCTTGATGAAAAGAATAAAATGGGAGGAATCACTTTACACATTAAGGCTCATAGCTACAGTAATCAAGACAGTTTGATATTGGCAGAGGGATGGATGCCTAGATCAGTGGAACAGAACCCAGAGATAGACCCACATAAGTATGCTTAACTGATTATGACAAGGTGCAAAGGCAACTCAATGGAGGAAGGCTTTTTAATAAGTGGCGCTGGGGCAATTGGCCATCCATAGGCAATAAAATGAAACCTAACCCACACTGCACACCTTAATAAAAAATTAACTGAATATTTTGAATTGATGCCAAAAGCATGATCCATTAAAGGAAAAACTCATGAACTAGATTTCATAGAAATTACAAATTTTGTTCTGTAAAAGACTGTGAAAGGGATGAAAATGCGAGCTATAAGCTGGAAAAATATTTTCAAACCACATCTCTGATGAAGGGCTTCTATGTAGAATATAGTAAGAATGCTCACACTTTATCAGTAGAAAACAAACTATGCAATTAGGAACTAGGCAGACATGAAACCACTCTTTTACTGAAGGGGATATATAGATGACCAGTAAGTACAGGAAACTATGTTCAATATCATTAGCCGTCGGGGAAATGTAAAAGGTAAAAAAACTGAGTAAACAAAAATTCACAATGGGATATCTCTACAAACTGGTGGCTGAAATAAAAAAAAATAGTAACAACACCAAATGTTGATGAGGATGCATAGAAACTGGATTACTCATCCATTGCTGGTAGGAATGTGAAAGATAGATAGACAGATAATAGATAATAGATGGATAGATGACTGATAGATTGATTGAGGTAGATTCATCTGCATGTATAAGAAATAATATCCCATGTACACTTCACTCAGTTTCCCCCAGTGGTAACTTCTTACAACACAATAGTCCAATATCACAGAATATTCACATTGATACAATTCACTGATTTTCTCAGCTTTCTCCAGTTTTATTTGTATTTGTGTGTGTGTGCACATGTACACAAAAGAAAAAGAAAAATCTGCAGAGTCACTCCTTAGAGGTTCTACACATCCAACTCCTGCACTAATGAGATACAGATGCCTTTGCAGAATATTTAGGGTGGAATCAGGGAACCCAGAGCAGTGGAAATATTAGAATTAATATCTTAGTATCTTGGAGGATACTCCTTTCATTTAGTCAGTGGTTCTCAAACTCTAGGAGAGCTTGTGAAACATCCACTTTCTGGGCCCTGTCCCCAAAATCTGATGAAGTATGCCCTGAAATTTGGGGTTGTAAAATTTGCATTTCTAAAAAGCTCCCAGGTGATCTTAATGTTGGTTTACACTTTGAAAGAATTGGGCACTAAGGTGATAGGAAATATGTTGGGGAGGGGGCAGGACCAGCATCTTTGGGAGGGTCAATGGTGGCTGTCCTCTGTAGGCCAGGTTTGACAGTAGGAGAGATGAACATGAAATAAGCTGCCTGACATCAGTTGAGATGATGAGATGCCAGAATAACTGAAGCTAGGTGGCAGCACTTAACCATCAGAGGCAAAGAGGGTGTGCCCGATGTAATTACTGTAATAGGTAGGAAGGCTGCAGCGGCCATTAGGATGCCTTGGCCTAGGATGCAGTCATTTGTAGCAATGGCTAAAAGATCAGGATGCCTTTTGATTTAAAGAGAAGTTCCATCTCCTGAGTAAGGGCTCTTTGAAGACATTGCAAGTAGATGTGCTGAAGATCAGTTTGATCTTTTCTTGAGGGACCTGTCCCAGGGTTGCTATACATACAAAGACTAGAGAATACCCCAAATATTTGAGGATTATTATATGGGGCTTCTAACACTAATACGAGAAGACCCAAAGTGTTTTACAATCCTCCAGTTAGAGTTGAGGTATAGAAAAGCCAGATATTACATGGAATTTGACCCAAGCCAGTCTCATGGTGAGTCTAATGGATATCTGAACCTGGCCTGTTGTTATTGCCTTGGGTCCTGAATGTGTAATTGACGTAGACTTACTAAGTAGCAGCTCAAATTGGTTACTTTATCTGGAGATCCAGTGGTATTATGTTAGGAAGGGCTAAGTGGAAGCTCCTGAAACAGCCTTGGACCACCATGAAGGACTATATTGGCTCCAAAACAATGTGGGGTAGGTGTCTGGATCCTAAGGGATTCACTGGGCCACCTCAGTGCTTCTTTACCCAGATAGACACAAACAAGTATCTACAGTAACCATGGCACCCCAACAATGGCAAGACAGCCAGAAGTTCAGACCCTTTAGGGATGAAGGTCTGAGTCATTCCATCACACAAATAACCCAGACCAGCTCAAGTCCTGGTCAGGTGCATGTGGAAAATCATGAAATGGAGGCAGAGAAGAGAGATCATGAATATCATGGTCGTAGTATCAGCTGTGGCTCCAGGGAATTTAATTTGTTACATGAACACCCTTGCCTCAAGTCTTCACAAGGATGAGCTGCCACCAGCTGAATGGAACTCTGTGAATGGTTGAATTTTTACCTGCCCTCTCAGGGGCATGATTAGTATCTGTTCATAAAGATTGAGGTATGCCCTGTGTTTTGAGAGGCTTATATGACAAAAGGGCTTGCATGGATCCAAGTATTTCAGGGGGAGAACAAATCAGACAGCTCTTCGTCACCACGTCAGGTCATGTCAACCTCTTCTTCCTGGAGGCTTCTTGTTTTGCCCAGCTGCCACTAGGCAGCCAACTTTGCATAGGCTGTGAGTCTCTTCACAAGGATACAGCCCAATACCCCATGCCCCATGCCTATTCCAAGCCACCCTTGCCTTTCTCCCTGGAGCTTCCCTCTTGACACTAAGGGATGAGATAACCTGAAACTGTGCTCCAGCTAGGTATGCACAATTCAGGAGTATGGGTCAGTTAATTCCCTTTGGGGAAAACCTCTGGAATACGATCCAGAGGACAAACTCTTCTTTCCTCCTCCATGGACTATCTTGACAAGCAGTACTTCCTATGACCACCCAGAAGAGCGTCCCACTATATTGAGCAATCATGTGAACTTGTGACCAAGCAGTGACCACCTCAGTGAGGTGCCCTCCTGTTCGCTCTTCCCTTCCCTGGTTCACTCCTCTTTTTCCTGACTCTTGGTTTCCTGGGGACTGTACTTCCTGGTTAGTTACTAGCTTCAGGCTCTTCCTTTTGGGTAATACAGGCTAAGACCAGAGTATACTATTTTATCCCGATTTTATAGATGAGAAAATGAGGCATCATGAAATTATCCATCTTGCCAAAGGTCACATATCTAAGTTCTTTACACTTAGGTCCATCTGATTCATGATCCAGCTCTTAATTAATAAGTTTAAAAGGAGACAAACATGATCTAGTTACTGAAGACATCTGGAATGGTAAAAAAAAAAAAAACAACAGTTTTGTAGATTGAGCAGTAACAGTTTGAATGGGGCGGTACATAATAAAAGTCCTGGGTTATCAATGATCAGAGAGGTGAGATGATGGTTAATCATTGAGATTAAATACAAGGCGATACCTTCCCATGTGGAGTAGACCAGTGTAGCAAAAGTATTCTGTAATATGGAAATAGTGAAACAAAAGCATTCTGCAGGAGAAATGGAAGGCATCTTTGTTTGGTAAACACATTTTATTTTATTTGTATTTTTTTAAGTTTATTTATTTATTTTGTGAGAGACAGAGACAACATGTGTGGGGGAGGGACAGAGAGAGAGGGACAGAGAGAGAATCCCAAACAGGCTCCACACTGTCAGCACAGAGCCTGATGTGGGGCTTGAACCCACAAAACCATGAGATCATGACTTGAGCCAAAACCAAGAGTCAAATGCTTAAGTGACTGAGCCACCTAGGTGCCCCTGTAACCATGTTTTAAAAAATGAGGAGAGGGAAGTTATGGAGGATGGAGAAGGAAAATAATTAAGAAATGGTTATAGAGCAAGGGGATTTCCCTAATATATCGGCATGTGAATATGGAGAGGGGGTGAGATGAAAATTGATACTCACTAGGGTATAAAGAACTAAGGTGAGGACACTGTGCAGAGTTCAGAGGTGAGGGATATTAACTTACAAGGAGGCAAGTGGAGAGCAGGTGTCAGGATCTGGACCCAACTCCATGCACAGGCATGTATGGTATCCAGTCTCTACCTGGATCATATCAAGATAGGTCCACCCTTTGTCACACAGGCATATGGACCATATCCCACCACAGAGTGAAGGAAGATTAGTGGTTTTTTTAAAATTCATTTATTTATTTTGAGAGAGAGAGTGAGGGAGTAGGGAAGGGGCAGAGAGAAGGAGAGAGAGAATCCCAAGCAGGTTCCACACTGTCAGCACACAGCCCTACACGGGGCTCAAACCGAGAGATCATGACCTGAGCCAAAATGAACAACCAGATGCTTAACTGGCTGACCACCCAAGGTGCCCCCAGGAAAATCAGTTTATTGTCTGGGGTCTGCTATTGAGCAGAAATATGTTGCTTCTAACATATTTCTTGGCTGAACTATATTTGTTTTATTCTGCTGTCTTAAGGGAGAAACCACTCATATATCCTTAAATACATGAGAGACAGGAGTTCAATTTTGCACTGCTAAACAGAGATTGCATGTTTAAAAACAAATCTAGAAAGTGGTACCAGATTAGAAGTACATTCACTGACTAAAATACTGAGGACCGTCTTCTGAAATCCAATAGCTAATTTGTCCAATAGGCCAGCCATGTTGGTTGACTCTTAACATAGAATCTGAGGAAATCAAGGGGGTTAGTATAGAAGGTTAGTGATTTAAGAGTTAGGATAACAAAAGGATCCATTACCAGCAGATCCAGATCTTGGTCCCTTTAGTAGAATTAACTTTTTCAAAGGTAATAGGGCTTGAAATGCCAGTTTCCACCAAGATCTAAATGTGGAATACATTAACACAATGGGAACAGCTGAAAGAAGATCTCTGGCCATGCCACCATCATGCAAAAGCGTCCTAACTCATCCCCTTGTTACCACTGTCCCTCAACCCCTCCAAGAATTTGTGCTCACATCCCAGTAAGAACTATCCTTTAGAGACCCCAGTGAGATGATGTCGTCTTTTTCTTCAAACCATGCAATGCCTTCCCCTCCCATTACAAATAAAATTCAGACTTTAGTAGCACCCAGTCCCAAGGCATAACCAAGCTCCAGCCTACTTCTGTCACCTCGTATTTGGTGTTCTCCAATTCACCGAGCCCTGACCCTGGCCCCAACCATACCAATGTTTCTTTTTTCTTTTCCGAAGTTTCTTTACAGGAGATTTATTACCATCAGGTCTCAGCCAAAAGGGTCCACCTCAGAGGGGCCTCTTCAACTTCCCAAACTATGGTAGTAGCTATTCACCTATACTTGTTTCCCATGACATTGTTGTTTTATTTCCTTTATAGTAATTTTTTTTATCTGAAATTATCTTGCTTATGTCTTTTTCTGTTCACCGTCTGCCTCCTATTACGAGAATATGATTCCCAAAAGAGCTAGAACCATTTCTGTCTTGTTCACACTGTTACATCACCAGAACCTAGAAAAGTGCTGGGAACAGACAGCCACCCACAGCCCAGTGCCTAAACAGATACTGCCCAGTGAAGGAGAATGAAAGTGAGTGAAGTATGCTTGCTTGATACATTTTCCAGTCTATTACCAGGATTCCTGCATGGATTCCTGCTCTTATTCCAAGGTGGTCCAAAAGGCCAAGCTCTCAGAGGAAAATGTCATTTAGTGTAAGATAACCACCATTGGGGTGCCTGGGTGTCTCAGTCAGTTAAGCGGCTGACTTCGGCTCCGGTCATGATCTCGCGGTCCGTGAGTTCGAGCCCCGCGTCGGGCTCTGTGCTGACAGCTCAGAGCCTGAAGCCTGTTTCAGATTCTGTGTCTCCCTCTCTCTGACCCTCCCCCGTTCATGCTCTGTCTCTCTCTGTCTCAAAAATTAAATAAACATTAAAAAATAAAAATAAAAAAAATAACCACCATGTCTCTCAAGAAATTAAGAAAGCTATTTTATGCTCTTCATGTATTTAATTTATTACTTTGCATGTTGTCTTAGTTACTACTGTTTATATGGAGCAAGGATCAGCAAACTATGGCACCCAGGCCAAATTTGACCACCTGTCTATTTTTGTAGAAAGAGCTGTATTGGAGCACAGCTGCAATAATTTCTTTGTATATTTTCTATGGCTGTTTTTGTATTGTTTTGTTGTTCTTATTTTTGTTGTGTGTTTCAAGGTTTTATTTAAATTCTAGTCAATTAATGTATAGTGTAATAATGGTTTCAGCAGTAAATTCAGTGATTCATCACTTACATACAACACTCAGTGCTCACCACAAGTGCCCACCTCAATCCCCATAACCCATTTAACCCATCCTCCACCCATCTCCCTCTATCAACCCTCAGTCTGTTCTCTATATTTGAGAGTCTGTTCTATGGCATGCCCCTCTCTCTCTTTTTCTCCCCTTATGTTCATCTGTTTCGTTTCTGAAATTCCACATATGAGTAAAATCGTATGGTGTTTATCTTTCTCTGACTGACTTATTTTGCTCAGCATAATAAACTCTAGCTCCATCCATGTCATTGCAAATGGCAAGATTTAATTCTTTTTGATGGCTGAGTAGTATTCCATTGTATGTATGTACCACATCTTTATCCATTCATCAGTTGCTGGACATATGGGCTCTTTCTATAACTTGATATTGTTGATAATGCTGCTATACACATCGGAGTGCATCTGACCCTTCAAATCTGTATTTTTGTATCCTTTGGGTAAAGAACTAGGGGTAAAATTGCTTGGTCCTAGCACAGTTCTATTTTTAATTTTTTGAGGGCCATCCATACTGTTTTCCACAGTGGCATCACAAACTTGCATTCCCACCAACAGTGTAATGGAGTTACTTTCTCTGCATCCTTGCTAACATCTCTTGTTTCTTGTGTTGTTAGTTTTAGTCATTCTGACAGGTGTGAAGTGATATTGTAGTTTTGATTTGTATTTCCCTCATGATCAGTGATGTTCAGCATCTTTTTTATTTTATTTTATTTATTTTTGAGAGAGAGGGAGAGACAGAACACAAGCAGGGCAGGGGCAGAGAGAGAGGGAGACACAGGATTCGAGCAAGCTCCAGGCTCTGAGCTGTCTGCATAGAGCCCGATGTGGGGCTTGAACTCACAAACCATGAGATCATGACCTGAGCTGAAGGTGGGCGCTTAACCCACTGAGCCACCCAGGTACCCCTTCAGTGTCTTTTCACGTGTCTGTTCGTCATCTGGATGTCTTCTTTGGAAAATGTCTACTCCTCTCTTCTGCCCATTTCTTAACTGGATTATTTGTTTTTTGGATGTTGAATTTGGTAAGTTCTTTATAGATTTTGGATACTAACCCTTTATCCAATATGTCATTGGCAAATATCCTCTCCCATTCCATAGGTTGCCTTTTAGTTTTGTTGATTGTTTCCTTTGCTGTCCAGAACTTTTTGCCTTGACGAGGTCCCAGTAGTTCATTTTTGTTTTTGTTTCCTTTGCCTGTGGAGATGTGTCTTATAAGAAGTTGCTACAGCCGATGTCAAAGAAGTTGTTGCCTGTGTTCTCAAGGATTTTGATGGTTTCCTGTCTCATATTTCATCCATTTTGAATTTATTTTTGTGTATGGTGTAATAAAGTGATCCAGTTTCATTTTTTTTACATGTTGCTGTCAAGTTTTCCAAACACCATTTGTTGAAAAGTTTTTTTTTTCCATTGGATATTATTTCCTGCTTTGTTGAAGTTGACCATATAGTTGTAGGTCCATTTCTGTTCCCTTGATATATGTGTCTGTTTTTGTGCCAGTACCATATTGTCTTGATAACTGTAGCTTTGTAATATATCTTGAAGTCTGAAATTGTGATATCTCCAGCTTTACTTTTCTTTTTCAAGGTTTCTTTAGCTATTCGGGATTTTGTTGTGGTTCCATACAAATTTTAGAATTGTTTCTTCTAGCTCTGTGTACAATGCTATTGGTATTTTGATAGTGATTGCGTTAGATGTGTAGATTGCTTTGGGTAGTATGGGCATTTTGATGATATTTGTTCTTCCAATCCATGCACATGGAATGTTTTTCCATTTCTTTGTGTCCTCTTCAGTTTCTTTCATAAGTGTTCTATAGTTTTTAGAGTACAGATAGTTTACCTCTTTTGTTAGGTTTATTCCTAGATATCTTATGGTTTTTGGTGCAATTGTAAATGCAATCAATTCCTTGATTTCTCTTTCAGCTGCTTCATTCTTGGTGTAAAGAAATGCAACAGATTTCTGTATGTTGAGTAGACCACAACAGCTGTGCCGAGAATATTTCCTATCCAATCCCTTACAGAAAAAGTTGGCCATCCCTTGATACAAAGCAATATGTATTCAAAGATAAGAAGGTGTGTGACAAAAAGACCTGCAAAACATCAGGGGACAACTGAGAGCATTGGCTAATGTTTGCTTTGGATAAAATCCAGGAATTTTGATGGTGATCAAAGTAGAAGTACATCCTCAACATGGTCTTACATTAACGCCTGAGGGAGAACCCTACATTTTGGTTGTTAGGTCAGAAATCAAGTTTACAGGACAAAGACTAAGCTCCCCTTTCAGGCTAGTGCTGCCTCCTTTCATTAAGAAATGTGTTGTTCTTCTCCTTGGATGCATACCAGCCCCCCATTCCCACCTTTGTTAGTGTCTCCTCTCCGTGCAGTTGGCAATGTGGGGAACACTGCCATCTTTGTGATGAATGGTTTCCTCCACTGAATTGCAATTACAGGTTTTAATCAGTTCATTATTCCACCTAGTTTTTGGGTCCTGACAGTTATGCAGCAGAAACTAATTGAATTGGCTTTACCTCAAGGCATTCCCACAAGATCTTATCTTACCATTTGGGAGTTTTTTGTCTGATTGACCAACTTAGCCTTAATTTCCCTGTTCCAACCTAACAAAAAAAGGTCTTAGTTTCCTATTTCCCCTTTGAAATATTTCACATTCTTTCCTACTTTGAAAAGGTAAGCTTTATATTTTTAAAAAATCGCTAACCTACCATAGATTATAGTATAAACTGAGCTTCTTATATAAGAGGCTTTAGAGTGGTTACAAAGTAAACCCTTACTCTTTTCCATAAACTCTCTTTAGATCGATTAGAAAAAAAAACAAAAAACAAAAAACCAAGGATGGAAGAGCAGGATGCATTTTTTTAAGTTTATTTATTTATTTTTGAGAGAGAGAGTGAGAGAGAGAGAGAACACCAGGGTGGGAGGGGCAGAGAGAGAGGGGGACAGAGGATCTGAAGTGTGCTCTGTACTTACAGTAGTGAGCTCCATATGGGACTCGAACCCACAAAATGTGAGATCATGACCTGAGCTGAAGTCTGATGCTTAACCGTTTAAGCCACCCAGGTACCCTGGGATTAATGTTTTTAACTCTTTGCTTCTCCAGGTGTTGCAATTTTTAGGCTATAAAAGAGGTATTGCCCAAAGATAATGTTTAGCTGCTGTCCATGGTGGTATTATCCTAGCAAGGACTGTGACTGGGTCCTCAGGTTTTTGGGTGCCTTTCACAGGAATGACTCATGCAAAATTCCCCAGGTTTCATCTGATAAAGAAATCAAAATATCAGTTTATCAAGTCACTACAAGAGATATAACAGCCAAGGAGACCAGAATAATTTCCTTTCTTTGGTAAGCACATTATCTTCCTCTAGGAAGTGCTACATGAGAAAGCAACTTATAACCAGAAGATTGGTGAGTGTAGGTTTCATGCATTTGCTGATAAGAAGATTACATAGTTGGCAATAGATACCTAACTGCATTCACGTACTATTTTGAAGTTGCACCATCAAAAGACAGCAAAACCCCATTGTGGGTTGGAACAACTTATCCTCCGAACAGTCCTGGATGAATATCTCTAGTATTGGCCTCTGCAAAGCTGATTTTTTAAATACATTTTATTGAAACATTCTTGTTTTAGATATTGTCAGATAATCAATTACTCCATTAAAGCCTACCCTTTCTGCTTTCTGCCATAGAAATGCTCATCCTCTGAAGGCCATGTTTCTGTATTTCATATTTGATCTGTTGCATGCTAAATTTGTCAGTTTGATTCACAAAGTTCTGGAGTATCTCACTGTGGTTTCTATGTGCTATCAATATATAGCAGACTTCATCAACCTTAGTACTACTAACACTTTCTGGCTAATATTTTGTGAGAGGCTGTCCTGTGCATTATATAGTCATAAACAGCATGCCTGTCCTCTTCTCATTGGCTGTCAGTGGCAAGCCCCCTCCCTTAGTTGTGAGAACCAAAAATGTTCCCAGATGTCGCTAAATCTCTCTTGGGACCCAAAGACCCAAATCATTCCTGGTTGAAAACCACTAGTATATAGGATAGAAAATGAAAAGGAGAGACTCCTTTTAAAAATATAGGGAAAGATCCTTCAACCCAGTCAAGCCAGATCCCAGCTTTTGTTCTCTGAGGTTCTCCTTCCCATAATCAAAGTGTTTATGAAAAGCAAATCTTAACTCAGACTTCTTTTCATGAAATTATTATGTTTAAGTATTTTTCCAGGCAAGTCACAATTTTCACATATCTCATTGGGCAGAAAGTTTATAATACCTAAGTAGAGAATGTTGCTTAGTTATACAGAGCATCATATTTTTATTGAGAGAGAGGAGTATATAATGTGAGACACATATGGGCTCTGTCAAAGTCCATAAGTGACTGAACCCTGAAACCTAGCTAATGTGCATTTTAATTCCTTTTCATTAGAAAGCAGAATCATAGAGCTTGGGATTGAAGAACCTTCTGGTTCAACAACTTCATTTTCAAATAAGGATAATGAATCTTATAGGAGTGAATTAATGTGGCTCAAAACAGGATGAAGAAGAGAGATTTGAACTTGGGTTTTCTGACACCAAGTGGTGTGGTTCTATACTGTATAGTTTCACATTTTCACATATGTGTGTAGGTGATATACTGGGAGTGCTACTTCAAGATATGATTGTTTATACATTACATATAGGCCTTCTATTCCCTACCCCCATTACCATACCTGGTGATGTTGTTATAATATTTTCCAGTACATTCCTTCTGCTCACAGTCAGTGATATGCCTGTATCTGTCATGAGTATGGAGTACATCATGTTTGGTTCAGGACCCGAGAGTTTTCTGGTCCAACTGGCAAGTGGTCTCATCTTAGAGCATGAAGAATTTCTCACCTATCAACTTACTGGAATTTCACTCCCAACTTTAAAGAACTATTGACAAAACAAGAACTATTTCTTGCTGGGGTGCCTGTGTGGTTCAGTCGGTTAGACATCTGAATCTGTTTTTTTTTTTTAAGTTTATTTATTTTGAGAGAGAGAGAGAGACAGATCACCAGCAGGGGAAGGACAGAGAGAGAGAATCCCAAGCAGGCTCTGCACATCAGTGAGGAGCCCGACGCGGGGCTTGAATTCATGAACTGTGAGATGATGACCTGAGCCAAAACCAAGTCAGATGCTTAACTGACTAGGCCACCCAGGCACTCCAAGCATCTGACTCTTGATTCCACTCAGGTCATGATCTAATGGGTTCCTGAGATCCAGCCTCATGTTGGGCTCTGCGCTGACAGTGTGGAACCTGCTTGGGATTCTCTCTCTCTCCCTCTCTCTCACCTTCCCCCACTCACACACTCCCTCTCTCTCAAAATAAAAAAATAAACTTAAAAAAAAAAAAGAACTATTTCCTGCTAATGTCCTTGGTCCACAAGGCTTAAGTTCCTAAAAGCCACATCCCAAGATGCTGCACCCAAATGCACTATTCGTAGAGATAGTGTGTCTTTCTCATTTCCATCCTCTATTTTCAAAGCTATCTCCCCGTGTTTTCTTCCATCATATTTGAATCACCTATGTCCTTGCCTTTTTGTTTCTTTAGGCCATGCCCCAACCCTGCTAGTTCTCCAGAATTACAAACAAAAGTCTTCCCAATAGAATGTGTACATTAATTTCATTGCAATTCACAAACAGCAGTCCAAAGACCTTTACCACCCCTGTCAAAAAAAAAAAGGTACCTTTTGAAAATAAGAGTATACAATTGCTTTTTTTCTAAAAATGATTTAATTTTTTTCTTTTCTCCCAATCTAAAGTCCCTAGGACCTTTAGCCCAGTGTTTCTTACACTTGAGGAGCCCAGGGCTCCTTAATAGTTGGGGAGAAGGGAACAAAGGTGGATGGGGAATGGTATCTCCTTGCCTTAAGCCCCAGGGAGCTGCTCTGCATTTCTATGTGGCTTCTTTTCAAGAGGAAGGAAGAGGGTAGGGCAATTGACCACACAAAATGTAGTTACAGCTGAGAGGATTCAAGTATGCACCATTCAGTATTAGTTAACTAGATCCTTTCCAGAAGGTTATTTATTTATTTATTTATTTATTTATTTATTTATTTAGCAAAACTGAGAAAAGGGAAGGACTATAAGGAGTTAGGACAAAAAAGGAAAATACCATAGTAAGGAGAGAATTCTATGTGGAAAATTGCAAGCCCAGTAGTTACATGCTTAAATGAAGGTGAGAATTCCAGAGAATGCTTTGCTGTGATATTAATGTCTTGAAGGGTTTATGATAGCTTTTTTCTAAAAAATGTATTTTTAATTTATTGTTTTAAATTTTATTTTTAGTCAATTTGTCTCTGACACTTAGCATTTTCAGCATACATATCAGGATTTGGGCTCTAGAGTCAGAAAAATCAGGTTTATTTTATTATTTTTTTAAATGTCTATTTATTTATTTTGAGAGACAGAGCGTACCAGCATGGGGAGGGGCAGAGAGAGAGAGAATCCCAAGCAGGCTCTATGTTGTCAGTACAGAGCCCCACGTGGGGCTTGATCCTAGAAAATGTGAGATTGTGACCCGGGGCCAAAATCGAGAGTCAGACGCCCAACCAACTGAGCCACCCAGGCGCCCCAGAAAATAAGGTTTAAATACCAGCTCCAGCACTTGTTAGACATAGTACTTGCATATGTTCTTAGATAACTTTGAGACTCTATTTCCTCAACTCTGCGGTGGAGCAAATCAATTAACAGCCTGACTCATACTAGATAGTCAAGAAAGGCAAGGAAGGTAGATGAATGGATATGTGGGTGGGTGGGTAGAAGAACCTGAAACTCCGAGTCTATCAGGAGACTAAATTTAATCTGAATTATTATTTGAAGGAAACAGCTTTGTTTTGCTGGCTTTCATCGACAGTGCAAGAGAATTCAGTGTTCATTCTTCAGGAAGGGCAAGAGACCTCAGCCATCAATCTCAAAGAAAGTGCAACTTTACCTGCCTTGAGTGTTTTTGCTTTTAGGAAGTGGGAGGCTTTTATTAAAGTGGTGGCACAGGAATTGCCTAAGAACTTTGTTCTAGACTCTGAGCTCCTCAGAGAGATCGATTTTTCTCTAATGAACCAAACCTTTGAAACTTGATCTGTGATATTGCAGACACCTCTGCCTGAGCTCTGTGGCCAGGCAGAGCCCAGCCCAGCCACGGGGCTGGTCCTCCGTTTCCATTTCAACGTAATTAGAAGGTTTTCTTTTTCTGAATCTGAAACTGGCTGGCAGAGAAATGGTATGGGAACATCCCACAGGGTACTTTGGAGGAATGGGCAATCTAACTGTTGATGAGGGGGCCACAGGGGCTCATTATTATGTAGGGAAATGTTCCTCTGTGCAGCAAAAAGGTAAGGGGTTATGCTTCATGCTGTTGAGCTCATTATTTGGCTCATTCCAATTAGTACTGGATCCAAATGGAATAATGTATTTTTCCTTAATTCTTCCAATTATCCAAGTACTCTATGGGAGATACATTCTTTCCTTCCAACTGGAAGCACAGAATACCTCTTCGCTAGAGGCCTGGTGATTAACACAGCAATTCTGTCAGAGGTATAGCCTTCTTTGCCAGCGTGCAATTGGCCATCAGGCCCAATGATGAAAGAGGGGCCGTGCTCTCTCTCCCTTGCTTCCTTAATGACCTTACTAGACAGTGAATCCCATCTGGAAAATGCTTGCAAGCCTCTCAGTGTGTGTAATTGCACCGAAGGTAGGGTTTAGGGCTCCTGCAAACAGTTCAGATGTCACATCTTGGGGCAGAGAGGGCACCATGATTGGAAGGGAGTTAGGGAGAGTGGATCTGGGGACAGTTTGCGAAGCAAAGAGCAAGAAGTATTGACTGTGTGCCTCTGACTCAAAGCTACAGATGAGTAAACGATATGAGCATCCTTAATGAACAACAACAACAGAGAAGTCAGTTGCCTCAAGAACACACATACATCTGTATCCACCACAGCTGGTTGCTTCTAACAGGGATCTCTCCAGAGGAGGAGCACATGTGATCAGCAAAACTTCCCACAGCCCTGCCAGCTTGATGGTCCTGCTGTGGAGAGAATGACAGATGTTACAATCGCAAGAGCAGTATAGATTAAATGAAGGCAGCATGGGGCTGGCCTTATTGTTATTTTTTTAAACAGTGATTTACAGTTGGCAAGGGTCAGAATTATAAAGCAAAAGGAACGAGGTGGATGTAAGAAAAAAGAAGTAGGGATTAGATTCCAAGAGTTTCCATCCATGGTAAGGTTAGTTGATGAGCAATTTAACACTGGAAAATTGACCAGAAAAACAGCCAGCCAACCAACGAGCTAGGGTTTTTGTTTGTTCTCTTTTTTTAAGTTATCTGCAGAGAAATTTAGCTGAGATAGAGGTACCTCAAACACTATCCCCAGGCAAGGGAATAGGGCAGAATGAAGAAATGTTTACCTTTCTCTTTTCAGCCCTAATCGCTTCACTGAATTAAAGCCTTCTGACAGCTGAATGCTGTGGCAAGACCTCAAGAATCTTATACTCAAGTTGTCATTGTTTATTTGCTGTTTTGGTTTTTTTTTTTTACAGCTTTATTGAGGTTTAATTTACATGCCATAATTTTCATCCATGGTGAGTAAAAGAGTCAATGATTTTTAGTAAATGTTAATGGCTCTGCAATCACCACCACAATCCAGCTTAGAATATTACCATCATCCCAGATTTACTTGTGCCCACCTGCAATCAATCCTACTACCCCTCCTCCCAGACTCAGCCCGGGAAATCACTCATCTTCCTTTTTCTAGAGACATTTCCCCCCACCCCTGCGACATTTCATATAAACAGTATCACATGATATGCTATCCTCTACATCTGGCTTTTTCACGTAGCATAGTATCTTTGAGACTCATCAGTCTTATAGCATATATCCATAGTTCATTCCATTTTTATGGCTGAATAGTGTTCTGTTGTATGAATAGAATGCCACCTTTGGTTTTTTGTTCACCCATTGACAGACACTGAGATTGTTTCCAGTTTGGGGATATAATACAGTGCCGCCATGAACATCCATGCACAGTCTTGGTGTGGACATCTGTTTCAATTTCATTAGGGGTGGAATCTCTGGGTTATGTGGTAAGAGTATATGTAATTTTAAGTCACTGACAAAGTTTTTTAAAAGTGGGACAATTGTTAGTGTCTGTATCTTTTCTTGTGCATGGTTAGCCCTTTATACATCTTCTTGGTGAAAGGTTTATTCAAATACTTAGCTCATTTTATAATTATCTGGGTTTTTTGTCTACTTATTAATGAGTTATAAGAGTTCTTTGTATATTCTAATAGAAATCCTTTATCAGATATATAATTTGCAAAATATCATCTTCCTGTCTGTGGCTTTTATTATGTATTTTTTCACTCTGTTCTCACTCTGTTTTCTGAAATACAAATATTTTTAAAAATTTAACTTTATTTATTATTTTGCATTATGTTATTTGTAATATTTTGTTTTATATCATTATATAAGTTTATTTGTTATTTTTGACTCAATCTATTAGATCTGTATCATTATGGAAGTACCCACTATCTTGGTATCTAAAGATTTATAGCATGTTTTTTTTAAAAAAGTAAAGTCCTCCAACTTCGCTCTTGATTATTCTGGGTCCTTTACATTTCCATGTACATTTTAAAATCAGTTTGTCAATTTCCACAAAAATTCTGTTGGCATTTTGATGCAGATCACTTTGAATCTGTAGGTTAATTTGGGGACAATTGTCATCTTGATAATATTGAATCTTCTACTATATGAACATAGACTGTCTCCCCATTTATTTATACTTTCTTTCATCTCAGTGATTTTTTTTAGTTTTTAGTTTGTGAGTTTTTACTACTTTGTTGAATGTATTTATATTTTTATATGTTCCTGTAACATTGCTAAACTAAGTTATTAGTTCTAGAAGGGTTTGTGTGTGTGTGTGTATTCCTCAGAATTTTCTACACACAGAATCAGGTCACCTGTGAATAAAGACAATTTTGCTTCTTCCTTTCCTACCTGGATGTCTTTTTAAAATCCCTATTGCACTAGTTAGAACCTCCAGTACAATATTGAATCCTTGTCTTGTTCTTGATCTTTAAGGGACATTGAGTCTTTCACTGTTAAATATGATGTTAGTTCTGAGATTTTCATTAATGCCCATTATCAGATTAAGGGAGTTGTCTTCTAGTCCTAGGTTAAGGGTCTTATAATTAATGGGTGTTAGATTTTGCCACATTCCTTTTTAGGCAGCAGTTGAGATGATCATGCTGTTTCTTTCCTTTACACCATACACTGTACCTAATATGCTGTGCACTATAACAAAATACACTATATTGTTCATAACATTAATTGAGTTGTGAATATTCAATCAGCCTTACATTGTTAAGATCAATCTCAGTCATGGAGTACAATTGTTTTTGTATTTTGCTTACTGGTTTACTGATACTTTTGTTAAACTTTTTAAAAAGTTTATTCACTTATTTGGAGAAAGAGAGAGAGAGAGCACATGAGTGGGGGGGTGGGGAGAGAGAGAGAGAGAGAGAGAGAGAGAGAGAGAATCCCAAGTAGGCTCTGGGCTATCAGTGCAGAACCCGACACAGGGCTCAATCTCATGAACCATGAGATCATGACCCGAGTTGAAATCAAAAGTCAGATTTCAGTCAGTGACCGAGGCACCCAGACGCCTCAATGTTAAACTTTTAATGTTGATGTTCATGAAGAATACTCATCTGTAGTTTTTACATGTTTTTCCCTTGTAATGTTTTTCTCTGGCTTTGGTATCATAGTAATACCATCCTTGTACAATGTGCTGGGAAATGTTTTCTCCTCCTCTATTATCTGAAAGATTTTGTGAAAGATCAGTATTATTTTATCTTTTTTGATAGAACACCAGTGAAGCCATCTGGGCCTCAGTTTTTCTTGGCAGGAAATTTTTTAATCACTAATTTAATTTCCTTCCTTGTTTTAGGTCTATTTATATTTTTAATTTTTTTCTTTAGTCAGTTTTAGCAAATTGTGTCTTTGTAGGAATCTGTTCATTTCATCTAAATTGTTGGATCTTTGCTCCCTTAAAAAAAAATACCGTTCAATTTAAGGTTATTTTATTCCTGATTTTGGTAATTTGTTCTATTTATTGTCAGTATAAATATTTGTCAATATTGTGGATCTTTACAAAGATCCAACTTTTGCCACCTATTGAGGAAAGTCCCTTCAGAGCACGTGACCACCTGTTGACCCATGAACTGGACCGTGGTGACTGGAAGCTCCTCACCCCTATTCCACTCCTTGGAAGTTCATTCTGCTTGCTGTCCCTGCTCCTAGAGTTGCTGCAAGGACATAGCTTTGAGATAGTGTTTTAGTGCTGAGATCATCTGGATGATATACATGATTGAGCCCAGTGAAGGTCTCTATATAAACTTGGAAGATTGTGTCATGCAGGTACAGAGATCTACTCATCTTACAGCTGTCCCAAACAAACCTCTTTTTTTTTTTTTAATTTTTTTTTCCAACGTTTATTTATTTTTGGGACAGAGAGAGACAGAGCTTGAATGGGGGAGGGGCAGAGAGAGAGGGAGACACAGAATCAGAAACAGGCTCCAGGCTCTGAGCCATCAGCCCAGAGCCTGACGTGGGGCTCGAACTCACGGACCGCGAGATCGTGACCTGGCTGAAGTCGGACGCTTAACCGACTGCGCCACCCAGGCGCCCCACAAACCTCTTTTTTAAAAAAAATGTATTTATTAATTTTTTTGAGAGAGAGAGAGACAGACAGAGCATGAGAAGGGTAGGGGAAGAGAGAGAGGGAGACACAGAATCCAAGGCAGGCTCCAGGCTCTGAGTGATCTGCACAGAGCCCAATGGGGGCTCAAACCCATGAACCTCGAGATCATGACCTGAGCAGAAGTCACAAGCTTAACCAACTGAGCCACCCAGGTGTTCCCCAAACAAACCTCTTAAGTACCCCTTAATCCCTTGCTCATTAAGCCTGCCATCTACCAATCTGGAGTGGCCTGTCTCTTTCTTTGGTCTCTCCCTGCTCTTCCTAACAGGTTAGTCTGTATTTTTCTAGTCTGTTATGGTGGAAGGTTAAGGTACTGATTTGAGACACCGTCTGTTCTTCTAATACAGTTATTTAAAGCTATAAATTCCCTTTAATCACTGATTCAGCT
Organism: Prionailurus bengalensis; assembly: GCF_016509475.1. Lineage (NCBI taxonomy): Eukaryota > Metazoa > Chordata > Mammalia > Carnivora > Felidae > Prionailurus > Prionailurus bengalensis. Next base: position 8,811,479 of record NC_057355.1, on the reverse strand, counting down.
GCATCCTATAAATTTGGATATATTATGTTTTCTTTTTCAAGCAGTTTAAAACATTTTCTATTTTTTGTGATTTTTTCATTTACCAATGAGTTATTTAGATATGAATTTCTTAAACATGAATATTTGGGGCATTCCCTCTTTCTTCTTTATATCTGATTTAATTCTGCTGTGGTGAGAGAACATATTTTGAATTTGAACTCTTATAAATTTACTGAAACTTGTTCAGTGGTCTAGAATATGATCTTTCCTGAAAAATGTTCTCTTAAAATGAATGTGTATTTTGCAGCATTGGGTGAAAAGTGCTATGTATGTCAATCACATCAAGTTAATTAACAGTGATTACAGTAATTACTGATGTGCCTGGGTGGCTCCATCAGTAAAGTGTCCGACTTCAGCTCAGGTCATGATCTCACAGTTTGTGAGTTCGAGCTCTGTGTGGGGGGCTGACAGTTCAGAGCCTGGAGACTGCTTTGGATACTGTGTCTTCCTCTCTCTCTGCCCTTCCCCTGCTCACACTCTGTCTCTCTCTCTCAAAAATAAGTATAAACATTAATTTTTTTAATATTGTTGTACTATATGTTTGTATTTTTACCTCAGTCATATTTTTCATTTGTTTTGGAGCTTTGTTGTTAAGTGTGCATCCATTTATAATTATTGTGTCTTCCCAGTGAGTTGATCATTTTATCATTTTTGAATATCCTTCATTGTTGAATATCTATCCTATCATAGTGATAGATATTTTTTTTAAACAATGTACTTGATATGAATATAATCATTCCAGTTCTCTTGTGGCTATGTTTGCATAGGATATCTTTTCCACCTTTTTAATTTCACCCCATTTGTGTCTTTGAATTGAGGTGTGTCTCCTGTAGAGAAGATATAGTTGGATTGTGATTTTAAAATCCGGTCTAACCATTTCTCCCGTTTGATGGGAATACATAGTACATTCACATTTAATGTAATTATCATCAGATTAGAATTACACCTACCCAGGTATTTGCTCTTTGTGTTCTACAGGTTTCTTGTCTTTTCTGATTCATTTGAAGCCTTCATTGGTGTTAAATGGACTTTTTAATTGTGTCATTTTAATGCCTTTGTTTTCTTACTATCTTAAAAAGTTGTTTTTCTAGTTGTTGTTCTAAGAATTACAATATGCAGCTTAGGACAACCTACTTTAGATTAATTCCAAATTAATACTTTTCTTGTCTTCTTTTTTTTATGTGGATTCAGTTACCACGTGGTGTATTTTATTTCAACTTAAATGAAATATTTTTAAGCATTTTTCTTATAACATGTCAGCTACAAATGAACTCTTTCAGCCTTTGGCAAATGTCTTTTATTTTGTTTTCATTTTGAAAGATAGTTTGTCAGGAAACAAAATTATTATTGACTGTGTTTTGTTTGTTGTCGTTGTTGTTGTTTTTGCTTTCATCACTCTGAGTATGTCATTACATTGCCTTCTTATTTCTGTTGTTTCTGGTGATAAGTCAACTGTTGGTTTTATTTTCTATACTCTGTATGTAAGAACATATTCTCCTCACATTTTGCCATGAGTGGGTTGGGTACATGTGTAATGGATCTTACTTGGAACTTGTTAAGCTTCTTTGTTTTGTAGATTATATTGTCCATCAGATTTGGGGAGTTTTTGTCCACTATCTTTCAAATATTTTTTCTGGCATTTCTCTGTCCTCTCTCCTTCTGGGAGTCCACTGATGTGTGTCTGGGTACTTTCTGAGTTTCAGGTCTTTATTCATCATTACTTTTTCTTCTCTGTTCTTCAGGGTGCATAATTTCTATTGATCTGTATTTAAGTTTACTGATTCCTCCGTCTGACATATCCATTCGGCTATTGTTTACCTCTAATGAAATTTTCATTTTAGTTATTATTTTTCTGACAGGCAAAACAATTTACTTATGTAGACAAAGTGGTTTACAATGATTTTTAAACAGTCAACAGTGATTAATGAGGTTGTATTAGATAAATGGATTTTTTTCGTATCTTACTGTGTTGCCCCAGCCTGTGTGCATCTCTGGTTTTACTGAACATCCACAGTCAGCAGCCACTTTTGCCAATACTGCAAGATGAAGTAGCCCTTTGTTTTCTATGTATAAGGCCTGGGCCCTTAACAAAGCTACGTATGCTTCCATGGCAAAGTCTGTAGTGTGCAGTAGAAAGAAAAATTGACATTGTAGCTATAGTCACTTTCTGTGTTATGGAGCAAATTACTACAAGATTAGTGACTTAAAATAACACACATTTTTCCAGGTCCTGTCATGCACATGTGAAGACAGAGTCACACAGTGATATGTGGATAACTTAGATTCTCTTTGGTTTACTTTTCTTGTGTGCACAGTTTTCTAGTCAGCTGGGTATAATTGCAAAAGTTAGCAAGGCCACTTATTACTGTGTCTTTTCCCAGATTTCCCTGCTAAATTTCCAACTCCTCTGCCATTTCATTGCTTAGCCCAACTAAGTCTGCATCTCAGACTAACTGAGCAGCTGCTCTTTCATTCATTGGTGGCAGAACTAGCTACGATTATCAACAATGCTGTTAGTACAGGGTATTGTTTTCCCACTTGCTGCAAGTAAGGTCAACCCTCTCCATAGATGAAACTCCAGTTTTCACAGACTGGCCCGTTCTGGTAGAACTGTCATGGCAGTAAGGGAGGGGGAGGAGATGGGTGTAGCCCCAAGAAAGAATGCCACAGACTTCCAATTGTCTAGTCTTTCATGAATAACTGCTCAGCTTGGTGTTTGCATATGGTTGATTTCCAATGCCCAAAAATATTTTTTTAATCTTTAAAAAATATTCTTTTTCTAGTTTTCTAGTTGATTTGGGGAGGGGGAGAGGATTTGCTGAGCTAAACTCTGCCGTATTGGAATTTTGGTCTCAAAAGGTTATTCTTGAAAGAAAGAATAAATGAATCAATAAAAATGTAGCTATCAGGGACACCTGGGTGGCTAAACTGGTGAAGCTCCCAACTCTTGATCTCAGCTCAGGTCTTCATTTCAGGTCATGAGTTCAAGTTCCACATTGGACTCCACACTTGGCATGAAGCCTACTTTAAATAAATAAATAAATAAATAAATAAATAAATAAATAAATAAATAATAAAAAAATAAAAAATAAGAATGTAGCTATCATAGTTCCCCCATTAAAAAAAATTAAAACATGGCATCCCATGTTCATCCTTTTTGTTATATATCAGCCCCCCCTTATGATCTTAATCTATATCTTTGATTGTTAACACCTCTTCCAATATGTGGTTTCTAGAACTGGATATAGTATTGCAGGCATGGTCTCACTCATTCAAGTAATTATAATTTACTGCTGTAGGACAGATTTCCTGAGGATCTATCTGCCTATATTAATCGGCAACAATAAAAGTTCATCTTTTCAGTAGACTTTGTTTAGGCTCAGAGTGAGGGTCCATCGTGGGGAAGTAATGAGAAGAACCACTAGGATAAATTGGTGTGGGAGAAATTTGGGGTTGATATCACAACTGTCTTTATCCTTGATGGTGGCAATGGAAAGAGCCACAGGAATACAAGCCGGCTGTAGTAGAATGAATAAAAACCAACATTTCTTGAGGGCTTTTCATGTTCAGGCACCATTTTAGGTGCTTTACAGGTTAGTTATTATTCCTTCAATCTCTGCAACCCCACTGATGACAAATCCAAAATCAGCTGGAGTCAGCAACCTGCCTAAAATCATAGAGCTGGTAAATGGCTGAGCTAGAGTTTTAGTGTGGATACTCTGGATCCAGAGCTGGGCACTTATCGAATATGCGGTGCTGCTCATTATCCAGAGACGGGTGTTTTCTCATTGGAAGCTAATCTGGGAATGCCTTGCTTTATCATTGCCAGTTCTAAAGGAGATCAAGGGAAGATTACTGCTGTAAAATTTTAAATGAGTCCAATTTACAGCACATTTTAGTATTGCATGGCTCCAGTTCATGCAAATGTCTCTGCTTCGCCTCAAAAAATTGCAAGTCCCTAGGAAAAGTCCCTAAGAAGCAAGCCCTCTGGTTGCTGAAGCAGTCAGGCTGCTATGCACATTGAAAGTACCTTCTGCATAATAAGTAGCCATCCCCTCCAGTAGAACAATTGCACGCAAATCAGGATGGGGCTGGGGAATTCAAATCAGAATCGCTGGCAGCCACTGGATCTGAGGGCATTAGATAAGTGGAACAAGAGGTTGTGAAAATAAGATGATACTTTCCAATGATTTTTTTTTTTGGCCAATCTCATACAAACCACAAAGAAAGAACCAGAATAGCACGTTGCAGGAGAATCACGTTGGTAAAATCATGACAGATCTTACAAGAGATGAAAATGGAATCAGGTCTGGGATGGAGAAAGTAACAGCTCTGGCTGATTTCATCCCCAAGTTCCAGAAGTGACAGAAATGGCACAGGTTATGCCAGGCTTGGCCTCTTCAACCCACTGAGGCCATTTCTATTAGCCTGTGAGGCCAAATCCTCATCCTAGGAGAGCAAGGCTTCTCCTGTGTCAGCAGCATTATGCTTGTCTTGGAAATGGAGTGGACAGGGCCTCCATCCATGATATGCTTTCATTTTAATGGGAGATTCACTGAAGGAGCTCTGTTCTTTTCAATCTTGTTATGGTTTTGAAAATGAAGAAGGATTTGTTACTCTCCCCACTGCTTCTCCAGTCAGTCATTTTGGCCAAGGAGACCCGAACGTTGTTGATCTAGGATTTCCATAGCATAAGCTTATCCACCTAAGTGCTGGTGGGATGCTCAATCTCTCTCAATCCAGTTGTGTTCAACAGGAATGATAAGATGTTGTCCGGCTATATCCCAGCTATAAAATGCCTGTATAGTACCGGCTGAAATGTACTGATAGCTGGATTCAAAAGGACAGTCATGTTCAGGGCTTGGGAAGTAGAAAGATGTTACCATGCTTGCTGCCTTAGGCTATGGACATTACTTATTCATTGCTTCATTCATTATTTCATTAAATATTGTCTGCACATGGCACGGATTAAATGAGGAGGAATTACCAATATGCAGAGGACACGTGCATTGCCATATCTGAATTTTCCATCTTATCTTTGACACTTCCACTCTCCCCCATCCCATTGTTCACTCCTGTCCCCATCTACCACATGGCCTTTTTGTGAATAGAACTTCACAGAGTTTTACCAAAGCACCAAGCACTCCATTGCCCTCAGACCGCCGGTGTCCCATCTGCCATGTTGCCTCTTTCTGTTTTGTTTGCACCTATTTCAGATTATCTTTTCTCCATCTGATTATTTTTTCTCTCTCCCTCTCATTTCCTTTGGAATCTGCCAATGATTTTTAGTAACACGGAGAAAGAATAATTATTGGTACACTTAAATTCTCTGTGGTCATTTCCCTCAACTATGAAATGAGAATGGTAAGAGTACCTACCTGATATATTGCTGTAATGCTTAAATGAGATGATATTATCAAATTCCTTAAAATAATACATAACACGTAGCAAGCATTCATCCACTACTCTTTATATCATGGGATCATTCCAAACACTGTTTTAAAAAAACTATACAGTAATTTTCTTCTGGTAGCCAAAAACATCAATAATAATGGGTAACATTGATATTAATTATATGCCATGTGATACACCTTATCTCATTAATTATTACTATCTCTATTTTACTGATAAGGGAACTGGGCTATAGAAAATCAGTAATAGTTCTCTGACATCACCCGTAAGAATGTGTTTAGATGGGCTTTAAAAATTTTTTTTTAATGTTTATTTATTTTTCGAGAGAGAGAGAGAGAGAGAAAGAGAGAGAGAGACTATGAGCAGAGAAGGGGCAGAGAGGGAGACACAGAATCTGAAGCAGGCTCTAGGCTCTGAGCTGTCAGCACGGAGCCTCATGCGGGGCTCAAACTCCTGGACCCTGAGATCATGACCTGAGCCGAAGTCAGACGCTCAACTGACTGAGCCACCCAGGCACCCCTGGGTGGGCTTTTTGATCAACTGTTGAATGGACTAGATTTATGAGGTAGTTTAGACCACCTGAGTAAGGGTGAGTGAGGTCCCAAATCACAGCGTGGAGATCCCCGGCTCTTATCTCTTCCAAGTGCATTCCTGATAACATCAGCCTCCTACTATTTTGGGAAAGGGGGCAACACGTGGGAGAAAGGAGTACGGGTGTAAAGTGCAGAGGGAAAAATGACAGCCAGAACTGTGGGTTCTCTTGTTCCTGCGAATACAAATCACAGGGATCTGGGGCAGGTGCTGACGCTGTGTCACAGCTCAGTCTACCGGAACTGGTGCCCTCAGACCACCTGACCCTGTAGGGAGGGGGCACAAATGACTGATGGGGGCAAATAGTGAAGACAGAAAGGCCCATCTCACAATCAAGGACAAGACATTGCTGCTCTGCCCTGAGCATCCAGAACTAGAAATGTGTTCGAAGTGATAAGATACATATTGAACTATTCAGTGAGTGAAACTCTCTGTCTTCCTAGAATTTTATGAAAACTCCTTTAAAGGAGCACATTTTTCAGACCAAAGCTGCCAGGCTTAGCTCCACCTGATTCATGGATTCCCCCCAGTTCTTCTACTGTCAGGGTCCCTCGAGTGGCAACTAGTATGATTTAAAAAAAAAAAGCCTGGGTCTTGGTAGGGGCAGGAAAGAAAGGCAGGGCATCCCCTTGAGCGTGGGTCAGGAAGGTGTGGGCATGAAGAGTTGTGAGGTCTGTGACAATCATTCATGTATGGGAAATGCCAGAGCCCTTCCAGAAGAGCAGCAGGGGTGACCAACAGAGATTTGGGGGTAAGGGAGTTGGTAGTGAGATCAGGCTCATTTAGTGAAAGGTTTGCCTACAACAGAGGTAGGTATGCATGTATGTATGTATGTATGTATGCATGCATGCATGTATTTAGAGAGAGAAAGCAAGGGAGAGAGAAGAAGTGGGGGAGATGAGCAGAGGGATATTGAGAGAGAGAGAGAGAGAGAGAGAGAGAATCTTAGGCAAACCCCATGCCAAGTGCAGAGCCTGATGTGGGGCTCGATCTCACGACTGTGAGGTTACTACCTAAGCCAAAATCAAGACACAGACCAAGAGATGGCCAAAATCAAGAGATGGCTCAACTGACTGAGTCACCTGGGTGCCCCAGGTTTTTAGTTTTTATTATTTAGTTCTGAAAAGGCATCTATCTGGCTCACCATTGCCACCACACCCACCATAGTGGGGCGAATCCACAGGTATTTGTTGAATGGCTGAACTGATGGCCCATCCTTTCCTGAGAGGATCTTAAAGCCTCATGAATTCTTTACCTGGAAGCTCTCTTCTGATCCATGTTCAAGCTCCACGCACTATGCAGTCTGTGTGACTTGAAGCAGACTTAGCCACACTGTTTATGCCCTTTTTACATTGGCATTGGTGATAATACCCTTCCTACCTCCCTGGGAGTTCTCAGTGCCCCAGGGCTTGGATAAGAGCAGCAGGCATACCATCTGAGATCAACATCAAATGACTTATATAAGAGTCCATCATACCATCCTGTAAGCCCTTCCTCTGGATGCTGCTCTGCAGAGGAACGAGGTGGGGAACTGTGGAGTGGATCCTTGACCCATAAGGCGACCCATAAGGCGGCTTATCGAGAAGGTTTGAAAAACGCAGTGGTTCTCAGCCGAGCTTCACATCAGAGTCACCTGGGTGAACTTTTAACATGCACAGGGGTCCACATTCCACCCTAGACCAATTAAATCAGAATCTCTGGATGTGAGGCTTAGGCTGGGTCGTTTTTAAGCTCCCCAGATGGGTCGTATTGTAGTCAGAGCTAAAAGCCAATGAGTTCTTGTTCTCTTACTTTGTGGCAATTAGAATCACATGGGGACAAAACTCCCCAAAGCCCAGGCCACACTCCATACTATTTAAATAAAATGTTCTGGGGTGGGGCCCAAGCATCAGCATTTTTACAGCTCCCCAGATGAGCAGTCAAGTTTGAGAATACACTGTTGAGGAGAAGCTGAGGGTGTATATGTCCTTGGGATGTTGAACCACTGTGATTTGCTAGTATTATGCCAATTAGATGCAATGATTTAGGGCTTTGACCAAAACTATATCATATGCCTTATGCTCATACAAGGTTCAGCCTTGACCTGAGTAAGCATTAGTGGTTAAGGAAGCAGCAGAGAGCTAATTACTTTATTTTTTATATCATGATTCTTAGGCATCAGAAATAACAAATAAAATGAGTTCTATTGCTTCAGTTCAGATCCTCATAGCAATCTTGAGAAGTAGGTAATATTATTCTGAATTTAAAGATGAAGGAATTTATGTGTAAAGAAGTTAAGGAACTTGTTCGAGGTTACCAAAGCACAAATGCTGGAATCAGAATCTGGACCATAGTATCAGAACACCAAAGCCCATGCTCTGTTTATGACCCTTGGCTGCCTCTATTTTTAAAGAGAAGATTGAAAGATAATTTACATACCATAGTGTTCACCTGTTTTAAGTGCACAGTGATTTCTAGAAAATTTACAGAGTTGTGCAGCCATCACCACATCTAGTTTTAAAATATTTCCATCAACCCTAAAAGATCCCTTGTGCCCATTTATTTGACTGGCTTTTAAAGAACAATGGGCCAGAAATCAGAAAAGCTGGGTTTTGCTCCCAAACCTATCATTTACCTAATCTTCTGACCTTGAAAAGTCCCTTAAAGTCTCTGAGTCTCAGTTTTGTTTAAATTAGTCACTGAGAGATGGTAATTCCCTGCCATAGAGTAAAGGTCAAGTAAAACATTGCATGGAGAAGTGCTTGTTAGCTAAGAGGAGCTCAGAAAGGAGAAAGTGAGGCTTTTTAAAAAAAACTTTTTTAAATGTGTTATTTTTGAGAGAGTGAATGGCAAAGCAGCAAAGAAAGAGTATCTGAAATGCGTTCTGTGTTGACAGTAGAGAGCCCCATGCAGGGCTCAAACTCATGAATGGTGAGATCATGACCTGAGCTGAAGCCGGACACTTCACCGACTAAGTCAACCAGGTGCCTCGAGGCTTTCTTTTTTTTAATATTCTGAAAACCATTTTTCACCTTCCAAGTGCTCTCCATCTGAAACTGAACCCAGAGAGCTGTAATAAGACAAGGTGAGCTGTTTCTCCCTCCTCCTTGTTTTTCCCTTCCACCAACACCCTCACCCCCTTGAGGCTTGTGTCACAACACTCCTCTGGGTGTCTGAAACCTGAACTACTCACGGGGTCTGGTGATGGTTGGCATCCCTTCTGAGCACCAGTTTAGCCCAGAGCTCTGCGTGCGTTCTTGAGGGGCTTAGCTGTCCCCGGCAGAAGCCTGTGGTGCCATATGCTCCTGTAATGACTAGCTGTCAGGGAGATGCATGGTGTCCTTTAGCGGGAGAATAAAAACAGATGAGGTGGATGGTGGTATTTCTCTGGCCCTGTAATTAGCGCTCTGATGGGTGAGGAGAGGCCCAAGTGAGAGGTGTTACATCATGGCTGCTGGGGAAGGAGGTCAAAGGTTTATAATATTCATCTAGGTCCCAAATCAACAGTCAACGTTGTTCAAGCTCAGCGTCTGACCTTTTATTTCCACTGTTTTTTAACCCTTTGCCTGAGCTAGTTTTCCACCTTCGTATGGCTTAGACTGTGAGCATCCTGAGGGCATATCGTCTTTAGTCTTACAATTTATTCTAGTTACTGGCATTCATTAATGTTCTCTGAAATATAAATAGAGCTTCAATCTTCCTGCAACTCCTTACCTGTCATCTTGTGTCCATCTTGCGATATTTGGGTCTTGTCTTCTATATAGCTAACACACCTAGAAATGCACAGACTTCCCACTTAGCATCTCAAAGATCTTCATCACTGCTTTTTGGTGACTCCAGTGATGTTGTACCTGCTTGTGACTTGTCACCCCCTTTCAAATTTGGGTCTGTGCTTAATGGCCCCTCGGGTGCGCAGAGAAGACAAGAAACTTCTGCAGGCAGAGGGAGAGATAATTGGGATGCTTGGCCCCCTTACTCTTCTGGAAAGGTCAATGGAGAAGACTTGCATCTATCATTCAGGCCCTGGAGTGCTGTGACATTTCTAAGGGTGCCCAGAGCTCCTGTGATAGCATGGAAACCAGGTACCCATGTGAGAGGAACGAGGCTTCCTCCTCCTGGAGATTTCAGCATCTCTATCCACAATGAGAAGCAGGAATATACAGCTGCACAGAGAAAGGCAATGGTGATATAAATACATGTTTAATTGCACATCAATTACAATTACTTACTAGGCTGCATTTATTTAAAGGCAGTGTAATTAGAGCAAAAACCTTGATTTAATCATAACCTTATCAAACACAGATCCCGTCATCTTCCTGTGCTTGCGCAGTCTGTATTTCCCTCTGTGCCAGTTGCCAAGGGGAGGGGTGACGGCAGTGCCCTTTTGGGCCAGGAGGCCCTTGCCAAGAATTTTCTTCTCCCTGGGACACCCGCTCAGAAGCTGCTGAGTGGTTCGTGCTGTCTCTTCTTTAGCAGCTTATGATGAGAAAGCCTGATTAGCTAGAATGACTTATTGAAAATATAACTCATCCCCGATGGCAGGCTTCATAACCCAGGAGCCCGAGATTAGTAAGGACATTACACAGGCCCAGCCTCCAGAGATAAATTACTCCTCGGAATGTACCCTCTCACAGTCCCTGGATTTGATTTCTCATCCACAGTGATGGGCCCTGACTTGACATTGCTACATAGGGGTGGACAGCAGGCAGGCTGACTGTCTCTCACAGTTAGCTCCGGGCTATGTCTTTGTCCACCTACCCCTCTCTTGCATTATCTCTTGGCTTTTTTGTCCAGAGCTCCCTGGAGGCTGAGATGCTATCTCCTGACTTTTCTGAAGAAGAATCTCCTCTTTCTGTGAATGTGTTTAGAAGCAGTGATCTGTTGTGCCCCACGTGCCCGGGGTCCTTTCCATGGTCCATGGGAGGTAAAGTGGAAACAAACTTTCATCTCCATTTTATGGATTGCAAAGTGGTGGTCTAGACACAAAAGACGACTCTGACAAAGGCAGACATGAACAGAGACAGGCAAATGTCTTTTTTTTTTTTTTTTTGATCTTGGCTACTTTGCTCCTTCATGCAGTTATTTGTTACTCTTTCAGCCAAGCAGAAAACAGGTCCATTTCTGGAATGTTAGCGTTAACGAATATGATGTGCATTGAGCACTCACTCTGTGGTAGGTGCTGTTTCTGTGTTGTCCTTCACGGCAAAGTGCAAGGGAGCCACCATGATTATTTCCATTCCACAGATGAGAAAAGAGGTTAATTGCCTGGCTTGAGATCATGAAGTTAGTAATGCAATGACCACTTCTGTCTGTGGAATGCGAGCTTAGAGCCAGGCGCTGCATTGCACACTTTAGATATTTTGTCTTATCTTATTTTCACCACTCAATTGGTGAGGCATTGTTATCCTCACCTTGCAAATGAATAAAATAAGCTCTGAAAGGTGAAGTAAATGTCACAGATTTTTTATGACCAGAGAGTGATGAAGCCAAGGTTTGGACCCAAACTTCCCAATGCCTCTCCTCTATGCCTACCTGCCTTCACCCAGTGGACCCTTATGCCATCACGTATCACCCCCAGCTATCCAGCTGCACAATCCAGAAAGCCAAGCACCATGCAGGGAACTTCTCTCACCTGCTACATTGTATCTGTTATCAATTCCTGTCCATTTCATATTCTCCACCCATCCTCCTTCCTTCCATGACCAGCATGCTAATCCAAGCCATCATAATCTATTTGGACTCCTGCAGCTACTGTCCAGCTGGGCATCCTGTTTCCACTATTTATTCCATCCAGACCATTTCCTACATATTCACCAGATTGAACTTTAAAAAATGCAAATGGGGTCATATCACTCTTATGCTAAAATCCCTCCAACAGTCTCCCATCCTTCTAACGGTAGAGGCCATAATCCCTTCTGTGGTCTTTGTTTCTCTTCCGTATGGGATCCCTGCCCATCTCTCTAGCCTCTTCTAAAACTAATCTCCGTAGCTCCTTGCTCCAGCCATTTGGCCTTCTTTCATTTCCTCTTATATGCTATCTCCCCAAATATAGGCTCTGCATATATTACCACGTCTACTTGGGATACCCATCAACTCTCCTCACCTTCTTGTACCCAGGTAACTGTTCCCCACCTTTGAATCTCAACAAAGGGGTGGCCTCTGTGAAACATTAATTTCTTTTTTTTTTTTAATTAAGAAGGGGCACCTGGGTGGCTCAGTGGGTTGAGCGTCCAACTTCAGCTCAGGTCATAATCTCACAGTTGACAAGTTTGAGCCCTACGTTGGGCTCTGTGCTAACAGCTCGGAGCCTGGAGCCTGGAGTCTGCTTCAGATTCTGTGTCTCCCTCTCTCTGTCCCTTCCCTGCTCATGCTCTGTCTGTGTCTCAAAAATAAACATTAAAACTTTTTTTTAAAAAAAGAGAGTGGCCTCTCTGAAGGGAACTTTCCTGACCCTTCCAAATAGATCAGAACCTCCCACCAAGCGTTTATGTACTCATCCACTATTCAGTATGTATTCATTTGACTAGTTATTTATGCTTGACTCCCCACTGGGCTCTAAGATGTAACAGGACAGAGACTGGGTGCATCTCAATGGGAGAACCCTGGCACCCAGTAGGGCAGCTGACACCAAGAAGGTACTCAGTAAGTGTTGATTGAAATCATGAGTGAATATACTCAATTCTGTCCAGAATACATGTCTTCATTTATTTCTATCTGGCTTCCTCTTTATTCCACAACTTCCTTACTGCAGGCATCCCACAGGCAGGTAGTCTTGGGCTCTTGCCTTTAATATGAGCCTGAGCCAAAAGTTTTCTTTCCTTCCAGAATTGTCTTTCCAGTTCCCTCTCTTCATTCTGGCCAAATAACACCTTGTAGCCACTCTACACAGGCTGGGCTCCCTGGATACCACTTTGGCAAGTATTCTTCAAGCCCATGCTGGCGATATATCTGTAGCACAGATTTCAACATAGCGTCCCCAGGAGGGAGACATGTTGCTCGGTGGTAGATGAGGGTGTCACAAGGGAAAAAAAAAAGCAACAGCTCAGAATGAAAATGGAGAAATAATTGTTCAGAAGAAAATATTGGAGGAAGGTATGGAAGGAAAGTGAAGAGAACGTGAAGAAAAGAATTGAAAAGTGGGACCTCACAGAGCCTTTTAAAACTGAAAGGGATAGGCCCTGGAGGACATTTGTGGGGGAAAGTTTACCAGCAGGAACTGTCGTTCCTTTAAGGCTGTGCCAGGCGCTGTGCTAAATCCTGGGGCCAGAGATAAATGCAAAGCAGATGTTGACCTCAAGGAGCTCTCCGTAGCAAGCCAGCTGGTGTGCAAGTGAATGCATGTGCCTGTGTGTGCAAGGGGAGAGGAGACGATGCCATAATGCCGTAATAACCACTCATTCATTCACTAAACATGCATTGGGAGCCTACTGTATGCAGGACACTGGGTAAGGCACTGGGATTGCAACAGTAACCAAACAGACCAAGCCTCCTGCTCTCTGACAGTTTATGTCCTCAGATGGGAGTGGGGGTGGCAGCAAGGAATTAAATAACAAATGTAAGTAAACCTGTGGTATATAGAAAGGTGGGGAGTGTATAATTTGGATAGGGCGGGGGGGATTCTAAGTGTCTGGGGATGGAGTGGGTGTGCATGTGTGAAATCAAGTGGTCATGACCGGTCAAAAAGACACCTCATGCACAACATCAGATCTGTGTGTCTCCCCACTCAGCACATGGTGAGCACTCAATGTGCCATAGCCATTATTATATTAAGTATCACAACTACAACAAGATAGCTACTCTCCCTTTATTCCTTTTCTGCAAGTGAAATTATTAGGAATATAATTTTCCTCTTTCTCTCCTGGTATATATATTTTTTTATTTCTTCCTATTTCCTGCCGGCTGAGAAGTGAGAAAGAGTTAAAAGCAGTCATAAAGCACAGAGGCTGTTCATTAGGGTCTGATTTATAAATGTGTTACACCACCACCCAGGCATGTTGGCACTACATGATTACAAATTACGGTCCCTGGTTCTCCAGCGGGACTTGCTGTTCAACAACTAAGCCCAGGGAGCATGATTTTTTTTTTTTTTTTGGTAGTCTCCACCATCATTGATGTTTCTTTTCCTCTGAGTGCCTGTTTATGTAAATGTATGTAGGCATACATGTGTCTAGATGCACACAGTCTTCTGTCCTTTGGAACATGTTAATAGGCCTGCCACCTGTCACAGGTAAATCTGTGCTCTGAGTGTGTCCCCTGTGGGCAGGAGGCAATAATGAAGTGAAGGAGGTTGATGAACAACCATTTGATTACTTATCCCTTGGCATTTGCCTATTCCCGTCCCTCTAGCCAGCCCACTCAGAGGGCAGTGGAAGGTAGTAAACTGTATCAGTCTCATTCCTGCCACTAGAGAAGTCAGTGGAAGCCCAAGAAATGGGGCCTCTTAAGAGTGGAAGTTGGGGGTGGGGGGTCATTGATTTTATTACATGGATGGAAGGGGGCTGATCAAACAACCTCACCTTTCTCCAAGCTCCCAGCATTTCTGAAGTCCATTCACCTAAATTCCTCCTGGGGGATTCTGATCCCCATTAATTGATCCCCATTCTCTGTTCAGTTTCATTCAAAAACATTTATTGTGCACCAACCATAGGCAACAATTCCCTTTCTGGGTGCTGGGGTGGCGGAATGAAAGTAAACTAAAGACATGATATCTGCACTTAGAGAGCTTGAAATCTAGCAGCTGGTAATGCTAATGATTGATCTGGATTGAGCTCACCCTTTAACGTGCCAAGGACTGTCTCAAGAACATAGTAGCTCATTAATTCCCATAACGCTGTGAGTTAGGTAATATTATTATCTCCATTAAATTTGTACCTGAAATGAAGCTTAAAAAGGTTTAGTAACTAGCTCACCTAAAAGGGGGATTTGGAGACTGAATGAATATCAGGGATTATATTGTATTAAACTGTTACCATTAATGTTACTTAAGTAACTATCAAGTTACTTACACTTCTGTTACTTAGTTTCCTCATCCATACAATTAGAGTAACAATGTTACCTACCTTGTAGGGTTGTTGTAAGGATCAAAGAAGATAGTATATATTGAGCGGTTGGTATTGCCTGTTGGCATATAGCGAGCACACCACAAATATTAGCTGTCTTTTGTTTTTAGTATAGCTTCATCAATGCCCTCAATCTACCATCAGTATTCCTCAGAAGAGACCAACCTGTTTGAAACAGCTGACTAGGCACATTCATTTGCATTTGTAAGTTAACTGTCAGATGTATTCACATGATAAACCAACTAGATGGTCATTAAATATCACAAAACAAGAACATAATATAATTCTGGAGATAACAGTAGCTCACAGCATCAAGTCAAATCTACAGAGCCAGACACTATTTTAGGTGCTAAGGATTCAGCAATAAATAGTTTCTTTGGCACTTTGGGTTCAGAAGAATGAGGAATGGAATCTTGCTCTCCTACCCCCTCCCCCACTTCCTAGCCATTGAGTTCTTGTTCAAGTTACCGACCTCTATGGCAATCAGTTTTCTTTATAAAACTGGAATACTAAGAGTATCTACCCCTTAGAATTATTTGGGGCTTAAGTGAGTTGAAAAATACAAACAATAGTTCCTGCACAGAGTAAGTTTTTAGCAAATGTTATTTTTTTTAATTTTTTTTAACATTTATTTATTTTTGACACAGAGAGAGACAGAGCATGAACAGGGGAGGGTCAGAGAGAGGGAGACACAGAATCTGAAACAGGCTCCAGGCTCTGAGCTGTCAGCACAGAGTCCGACGCGGGGCTCGAACTCACAGATCGCGAGATTATGACCTGAGCTGAAGTCGGCCACTAAACCAACTGAGCCACCCAGGCGCCCCATAGCAAATGTTATTTATGTAAAGGCTTGGGAGAGTCTGTTTCACAGAGAACCAGCATTTATAGGCAGAACATGTAATTTACAACTTACCCTCCACCAAAAAATGATAAGATTAGTATTACTAATCAGGTCCTACAGATGAGGAGACTTAAGGAGTTTATGACATTAGCCCAAAGTGGCCTAGTGACAAAATTGGGTACTTGGTTTGAACTCCCATCTCCATAATCTAAAACGAATTTGTTTTCCCACCATTTTGGTCATTTGCATTAGGTAACAGTCACCTGTTATGCCTAGAATGCACACACATGTGAACATTCATGGAAGGGTCAGAAGAAGAAGAAGGAAGTGAAAAGGTGGGTCCGAAACGCACTACATAAGAAAAGAACCCCACATTGGTTAGGACAGGCATGATCCATAGAAACAAATGTAGTTGCTGATTGATGCAGGGGAAACTGGACAGACACCTACCTGATTTGCCAATAGATTTCTGTGGGTAGACTCCAAAGTCAAGGAAGATCTTCCACTGATAGCTGGCAGGAGGTGAATTACTGTAGCCACTAGTTAGAGATTTGGAAACAATTAGACAGATTCCATGCATATAAATAGAAAGAATGTGTGGATATTAAGGGTGCTATATGGCAATAGGTAATGCAACAGATAAATACAGGAGCTGGAGAGTCACAGAGAGACTCCAGATAAATGATTTCTATAAATAAGTATTGCTCATAGATATTTCAGATGCTTCTCTATTTATGAACATTTGACATTCACCCCTAAGGAATTGCATATTTCCTCATCAAAAGGAAAAGCAACCGTGAAGCCAGTGACTGGATGTCTGATTAGAGCTTTAAACATTTACATCGTGTTCGCTGCCGCAACCACACTCAGGCTCTAGCTCTAAGCTCTTGGTGTCTACCAGACGTCTCATGGATGACATGTCCAGGAAGCCATAGTAATCACTGCTGGGGAAAGCTTACCACCAATTGCTGAGGCTGGTTTTCTTCTAAAGAAAAAGAAAAGGAGGGAAGGGAAGGGAAGGGAAGGGAAGGGAAGGGAAGGGAAGGGAAGGGAAGGGAAGGGAAGGGAAGGGAAGGGAAGGGAAGGGGAGGGGAAAAGAAAAGAGAAAAGAAAAGAAATCCTTGTTTTCCTTCCCTGTGATAAGTAAGATAAGTCACCTAATCAAGGCAAAGGGTTTGGTCTGTGTAGGTACTGGGAGTTGTTCATGGTGTTTATTACCCATGATGCCCCCTATGGGCATTAGGCATTTTTCATTTTAAATTTCAGAAAGCTCTGTATGAATCCTGAGCATGGCACAGTGATACTTTTAGTATGATTTTCTCTATACAATGCTTTCTAGGGGAAAACACACAGGCTTGAGATCAGATGGACCAGAAACTCACTGTGTGATACAACATAAGTTACATAACTGCTTTTTCTCAATTTTAAAAGGAAGATAATAACAACTATTTCAAAAAATTAAATGCTATATAGAAACTACCTAGCCCAGGGCCTGGTATATATTAGGGTTTCAACAAAAGGTAACTGTTATGATTATTCACAATAGAGCAGCAAAGCATTGCCTGTTTGTCCCCAGTGCAGGCATCTGGGAGTGTAAAGCATGTCTCACGGCTTAGGTGGCACAGCTTTGCGTGAAGACAGAGGGCAAGGAGTCCATGAAATAGCTGCAACACGTCCTTTCGTCTTGACCTGTGTGTAAAAAAGAAAGTCTGCTTGCTCAGTAGCCTGATCCACTTGAAAAAGTAACCCAGGCCCAGAGGAACACCTGAACCTATGGTTATGACCTGTAGTGGACGTAAAACTGAACAGTACATGGAATTTTAGATGTTTTCCCACTAACTTGCTTTGACTCATGCAAAAATAACTTGAGGCCTTCAGTTTTCTCATCTATGAAGGGAAGGAAGGAAGGAAGAAAAAAGGAAAGAAGGGAAGGAGGAAGAAAGTGAGGGAGGAGGGAAGGAAGGAAGGAAAAAAGGAGGGAAGGAAGAAAGGGACAGAGGGAGGAAGGGAGAGAAGGTGGAAGGAAGGAAGGAAGGAAGGAAGGAAGGAAGGAAGGAAGGAAAGGGGGGGAGAGAATGAGGAAGGAAGGAGGGAAGGGAAGAAGGGAGGGAGGGAGGAAGGAGGGAAGGAAGGAGGGAGGGAAGGAAGGAAGGAAGGGAGGAAGGGAGGATGGGAAGAGGGAAGGAAGGAAGGAAGGAAGGGAGGAAGGGAAGAGGGAAGAAAGGAAGGAAGGAAGGAGGGAGGGAAGGAAGGAAGGAAGGGAGGAAGGGAGGATGGGAAGAGGGAAGGAAGGAAGGAAGGAAGGAAGGGAGGGAGGAAGGAAGGAAGGAAAGGGGGGGAGAGAATGAGGAAGGAAGGAGGGAAGGGAATAAGGGAGGGAGGGAGGGAGGAAGGAAGGAAGGAAGGAAGGAAGAAAGGGACAGAGGGAGGAAGGGAGAGAAGGTGGAAGAAAGGAAGGAAGGAAGGAAGGAAGGAAGGAAGGAAGGAAGGAAAAGGAAAGAAGGGAAGGAGGAAGAGAGTGAGGAAGGAGGGAAGGAAGGAAGGAAGGAAGGAAGGAGGGAGGGAGGGAAGGAAGGAAGGAAGGGAGGAAGGGAAGATGGGAAGAGGGAAGGAAGGAAGGAAGGGAGGAAGGAAGGGAGGAAGGAAGGAGGGGAGGAGGGAAGGAAGGAAGGGAGGAGGGAAGGAAGGAAAGAAAGAAGGAAGGAAGGAAGGAAGGAAGGAAAAAGGAAGGAAGGAAGAAAGGGACAGAGGGAGGAAGGGAGAGAGAGTGGAAGGAAGGAAAGGGGGGAGAGAATGAGGAAGGAAGGAGGGAAGGCAAGAAGGAAGGGAGGAAGGGAGAGAGGGAGGAGGAAAGGAAGGAAGGAAGGAAGGAAGGAAGGAAGGAAGGAAGGAAGGGAGGGAGGGAGGAAGGGAGGGAAAACTAACAGCCAACATGTATTGAAGGTGTACTGTACTCAGAAACAATTCTCTGTACTTTTTGCATTAGTTCAAATCACACAATCAACAACCCTATGAGTTATGGTGCTTTTTCTACCTCAATTTGTAGATGAGAAAAGGAGTATACATAGAGTTTAAATCACTTGGCCTGGTCACTGGTATAATCACACAGGAGCCATCTTACAGAGGAGCTTGCCTGTGTACTACCATACTAAGCCACCACCACCAAAACCAAGGTATTAAGCTCATTAAAGCCTCAAGTTACGTTTTAACTCCAAATGCCATAGTCCTTTATGAGTATTTCATGGCAAGAGGACATCAGGAAGTCACCAGTCACTGACATGCATTTAGTGGAGCTTTCGACAAGCATGTGTTTGACGTGTTTACCAAGTGGCAAGTGGCAGGTGGCAGGAGTTACAGTGGGAACTCAACAGTGCAGCGAATCACCCTGGATTTCAAACCACCATGATATGAATGTCTAGAAGATAGGTCTGCTAAAGCACTCTGCGATCAGTCAGTGCTAGAGGTTGGAATGTGGTCTAACAAAAACAACCAAAAATCTCTCCAGATTTTGATGTTTCACAGCACTTAGAATCTGAAACCATTGCCCTTTATCACCACGTGGGAATGTGTGTTCCCTCTGGAGTAGGTGTCTTGTTTACTTGTTCATTCTAGAATCCCCAGCACCCATAACAGATCTCTGTGGGAGTGACATAAATAGCTGTTGAGTGAACAGTGACTGAACAGTGCTAAACCCTAGTATAACCCTTTACATCATCTCCCTGAAGTTTAGAAAATGCTTGCAGATATAATATCCATTTGATATTCATCCACAGACCCATGAGAGAGCTAAAATTACTCTTCTCATTTTTCAGAAGAGGAATCAGAGCATCAAAGAGGTGATTTGAATTATCCAAAGGCATCCAACATAGAAGACTCCAATCCCTTTGACTCAAAGCCCCACACTTTGTATTAGGCCACATTGCAAATGAAACTCTGATAACATTTTGGAGGTACCACTTCACTGAGCATTTAACAAACACAGGCCCTTGACATAATTGGATCAGAAAGTGAATATAGCCAAAGAGAACCAGTCCTGACCTTCTCAGTTCCATGATGGCCCTAAAGAAAATATAGAGTGTAAATGATGGAGGTGGGTGACCAAGTTTAGATAAACTACATTTAATTTTCTTTACTCAGTGTAACTAAGAGAAAAGCCCCATGCCCTTGGGTCTGGTCACTGCACTTCCTTCCCAAAGCAAAACCCTAGATTCACCCATGAAAACCTCAGCCCCAGCATGGTATGCTGTTTCCACCTGCATTCCCTTTCTTCAGCGCCCCATCTGAAGTAACTTGTATCTGCAGTTAGCTTGTCCAATGCCCTAGCTCTGCCTCTTTCTTTCTGTGCAGCTTTGGGCTGGGTTATTTAACCTCCTCATGCTGCAGACCTTCACAGATCCGTGAGAAGATTAAATACATGAACATATGTGAAGTGCTTAGTTCTAGGCCTGGCATGGAACCAAGCGTTTGGTCACTCTTTGCTGTTATCATCATTGTTTTCATTGTTATTATTGTCCTAACATCCACATGACCTTGCCTCAGCCTTCTTACCCTCCCCCAAAGTCACACTGTGAGAAACATCTTGTCCTTCTCTGCCATCCTCTTTGCCTCCCTTTCAAATTCTCAAACCACAGTTTCCTTTCATTATAGCCCTAAATATAAGAATGAGGCCATTTGCTTTCTTATAGCCAGGATATGACTCAAAATAAACATTCCATTGAAAGAATTAGAAGTCATCTTGTCAAATGAAGGACAATAGATTTTTTGTTGTTGTTGTTTTAAATAGTGACCAGGATCATTGTCTGTCATCACTTCCTCTGAGTCTGTTGAACCTCAGTCCCAAACATCATCCCCTGATGGCCTGAGCAATGCTTACTTCATATCAATATGGCATTGATCACACATTTGAAGGGAACATATAGGTTGGGCTCCTGTTTCTATAGACAAAACCAGGTGGTGGGGGAGGGGGAGATGGTGGTTAACGCAACAGACATCCACTTCCTCTTTCAAGGGTCTTTCAGCAAACAATTATTGAGCACTTACTATTTTCCAGAGTAGGCACTGTGCTTAGCAAATAGAATGCCATGTCTGATCACAGACACCTCATTAGAGAAAAGGTTGCATTATAGAGAAAAGACACACAGAGCATCACACAAAGCAAAAATTCTCTAACAATACTGTGCTTGGTCTACTATGTCCCCATCAAATATGGGCTATGAAAATTAGGGAAGTCTCTCAGAGAAGAAGATATCATAAGAGAATTTTGAAAGGATGGATGGAAGTTATACAAAGTAGGTGCCAGAGCTCCTGTCTGATGAAAGTATGAGGTGAGGGCACAGAATCTGCCACACCAGTGTGGCTGTGGCATGGGGTAGGGGGCGGGGGGGTAGTGATGGGGGAGAGAAGGGTAATGTCATAAAGATACATCTCATGCTCCAAGGATTTAGGCTTTTCCATGTCTTAGGGATGGGTAGATTCTATTTCATAATCATACATGGTTATGATAATTAGAGAATGAAGTGGGGTTTTACTCAGCCCTCGATTTTCCTTTGTCCGTATTGGGCATAGTCTGGATGGTACCAGTATGACATCTCCTCCAAGAGCATGCTGAAAGTGCTGACACTTCCAATTTCCCTCTCGCCCAGAGCTGACAGGATGCTAAGTCTACATTTTACAAATCAACTCTCCCACTAGGTAGGTGAGAATAACTTTCTGAATTTTGCGGTATGTATTTCTACTTACCGGCCACCTCAGAAATGAGGGATTCCGTGTGTGGCAGGAGTAAAAACAGTAGTTAACAAAAAGCAGTAAGTGTCCAATTACATTTGATACTTTTAATTTTGTTTCCAATAATGGGTTTTGAGGGGCACCTGGGTGGCTCAGTCAGTTGAGTGTCTGACTCTTGATTCGGCTCAGGTTGTGATCCCACGGTTGTGGGATCAAGCTCCCTGTTGGGCTCCCTGCTGAGCATGGAGCCTGCTTAAGATTTCTACCCCCCCTCTCTCCCCCTCCCCCCCTCCCTCTGCCCCTCTCCCCAACTCATGTGCTCACTCTCTAAAATAAAATTTAAAAAAATAACGGATTTTGATATTTTAGTGAAGGAAATAGTGTTATGCTTGAGATGGGACTGTCTCATGTGTGCAGAGCTAAGACGGGAGGCAGTCTCTAAAAACCAAGAGAACAATGAAGTAATATATAGGTGAGCTAAATGGGGCTTTGGTGCTAGGTATTTTAGGTACAGTTTTATTCTTTATGGCATGATACAAAAATAAAGGGGCATTCAAAAGAAACAGGATATGCATTGGTGTAAAAGCAGAGGGAGATAAATTAGTAGATGTAAATTAAAGCAGAGGAAATAGGTATGATTGAATTTAAAGATCTGAAACACTAATCTATCCCTAAGATGCAAATTTCTAAGCTCTGTTGTGAATGCCAAATATACAATGAATCTAGAACCTTTTGTAATAGGGAAAAAGGGAAATCATAGCCATCGCAGAAAGATGAGCACGTATCTTGGTGTTTCATTAGTGTCTGGGTCTGGATCATGCTGTCAGGGCACAATCCAAGAGATGTGAGATGGTTTATCTTTTACAATTTGTCAGAATGATGAATTGTCAATGTGGCTCATCCAGTATATGATCAAAGAGGGGAGTCAGAATGTAGCAGCAGATGAGGTTAATGAATATCAGGCATCAGGGGAGCTTAAAAACATACCCCCCTTCCTCCATACTCACACAACAAATAGGCAAGAAGCAAAGGAACGGGTAGGGAAATGGAGTGTGGATACTTTTGTTCAATGGGCCAGAAGAGAATCTTCAAGCAGTGCAAAATCACCAGAGTGTATTTATGTGTGGTACCAACTCTCGGTGCAAGATTCTCATATAACTAACCAAGCCACACAAGACAGCAATCCCTTGAGTCTTTCCAGATAAGAAGTCTTATTTATACATCAATGAAGAAAGCCCTTTATGACCTTTCTTCATAGCCCTAAGCCCAAGGAAATCTTTCACATGTAGCAGCTAAAGACCATGGACGAAGAATCCAGTCCCCCAGAAGGCTGTTACACATAGTACATGTTCAACTCTTACAGAATTCCGAGCACTTTCAAATCTAGTAGGCAGTAATGCTTAAGAGATCCAGATGTGTGAGGGAGTCATGAAGAGGGTGCTATAAGGAAGGGTGACTACCTAGAACCACATTAGACTGATTCCCACTCAGTGTGGGAGTTATGGAAAAGAGGAGAGCTCCATTCTGTGACTTCACACTGCCTGGTTTGTATCTGGACTTCTATCCAAGAAAACTACTAAAAGATAGGGCCTGTTCGCCATTAGTAGATACAGGTGGGATGGTACAGACTTATGCTGACGGGAAACGGACGTGATCTCAAAGTATGAAGAACAGAACATAATACTTAATAATTAGAGAACTCTGCTTTAATTGAGGATATTGAAAAGAAAGTGGTGCGCCCACCTCGGCCCACAGTTTAGCATTTAGGCAAAGCCTTTAAATCACACAGCTTCAAGGACCAAGCAAAGGCATCATTTTGAAATAATTTTTAGAGCATTTAGCTGTCAGCTGCCTTGGTGGCAGGGTGATAAATGCCTTTGAATTTGAGTTAAGCAGACTGAATTCTATGAATCTTTACTTGAACGACTGATGAACTCTCTAATGGTCTATTCCCACAATCTTTGCTGGAGAGGTCGAAGGTGTGTGCCAGTGGAAAAACCAGAGTGGGGCTAAGGGATTGGGGCACAACTATTTATTTTTTATTAAAAATTTTTTAATGTTTATTTATTTTTGAGAGAGAGAGAACATGAGTGGGAGAAGGGCAGAGAGAGAGAGGGAATCTGAAGCAGGCTCCAGGCTTTGAGCTGTCAGCACAGAGCCCGACGCAGGGCTTGAACCCACGAACTGTGAGATCATGACCTGAGCTGAAGTCAGAGGCTTAACTGATTGAGCTACCCAGGTGCCCCTGGGGCACAACTATTTAAAAGCTACCCTCTACTCTCTTCCCAGTGGTCAGTGTGATAAGCGTCCTTAAAGCCATGGCAGTGTGGCTGAACCTGGTCATCATGGAGACCCCAGCATCAGGTCTCTCCTCCTCCCTGCCCCCCAGAGCCCCTGACCATCCTTACACTAGGAATTGTGGCCATTTTCTGGGCTTTAGTTTCCTTCTTTAAAAATTAATTTGTAGAAATTTCAATCCAAGGTGTGATAAAACTGAATGAGATGCTATGTGGCACAACAATCCTGGAGAACTCAGAGCATAGTCCAAAAGTCAGGAGAGGCACACCTCATAGGATGCCCCCTGAGACTTGTAAAGCTGATATGCAGGTAGAACATCCAGACAGAAAAGAAGGCGCCATCAGTCTTTGCCTTGGTGGGATTCTAGACAAATACTTCCAATAATAATAACAACAATAGCAACCTCTACTACCCCAACCATCACAAACACTGATGAGCATTGCTCTGTACCAAGCGCTTTGTGCACATTAGCCCAGTGGGCCAACACCTAAGCTCAAGCATCTCTTGATATCCTTCCCCCCTCTAGAACCGTTATAAATTGGATTCCCCACTTTCTCAGGGAGTTCATGAAGGAGAGACCAGCATCATTTTTTGACTTGAGAGTCCCTGACTACTTCTCTGGGCTGGTATCCAACAGAGCTGGAAAATAGGCCATCCCACTGCCCACAGGCGTGTGCTGTGAAACAAATGCAGGAAAGCAACATCCTCCCCTTCCCTCTATTATGGCCACCTGCTCCCTTTCAGACTGCAGTGCTTCTGAGACCCCCTATTCTATCACAAGATAGCTTTGATTCTTTTCAGAGATTCATGTTTATAATTGAACAACATCATCTTAAATTGTACTAAGGTAGTCTAATCAGAAAAGGAAAGGAAAGGGAATCACCTTATAGCCATTTATATCCAGTGCTTTTTAGGAACTGAGTGGAATCCTCTGTCTCTGCCTAATTTTCACCCTCAGTTTACTAGGAAGAAATCTGAGCTTTACAGACTTTAAGTCACATATTGAAGGTCAAATCGGTGGTGAGTGGCAGAGCTGGGATATAAGCTTTTCCATGACTTCTTTCTGCCTTCTAAAGGACATTTAAAAGAATCCACAGCCTGCATCCAACTGTGTTAAGAAAGAAGGAAAGCATATCTGCCAACACGCGCGCGCGCACACACACACACACACACACACACACACACAAACAAACAGAAACAAAACACAGACACACAATGAACGCCCTCTTTCCCTTTGGCATTTAAACGTTGTTATGTGAAAATAGGTGGATGGAAGTTGTACACATGTTTACAAGCACAAGAATATTCTTGGGAGTCTTGGGATTTTATTTCAGACATATTTCAAATAGATATATGGAAGCAAGAAAGGAGAAGAGGCAAAAAAAAAAAAAAAAAAGAAGAAGTATCTGATGAACAAGCAAGTGGGAGAAACCATAAGAAATAAAGAGCATTGTAATTGTAGCCTGACTCCTTCTGGGATACACTAGCATGCAGGTGCTGTCTACACCACAGGGAATATATCAGAGGCCCTAAGATTACTGTTTCATCAAAGATGATATTGAATCTGATCTTTCAATTTGGTCAGTTGTCTAGAAAAATAGAAATGACATTGGAAGTTTCCAAAGTTTGTAGCCTGCATAATCTAAAATATGGATCCCCTTTGTTGCCTTGACAGAAGGCCTGGGTACCTTTTCTTTGGAACTCATCTGCTAATTGGCTACATATCTTGCCACACCTAGCAACTCATGCAACACTTGGTTCTTAAAGTCATACCATTAATCAAACTTCCTTGACTGACTTAACCAGGAAGCCAGCTCAAGAAACCAAACCAAGGAGAGCCATTGTCATATTGCTTTTTGCTTCTTTTCCAGAATGACCCATGGGTAGGAACCTGGGACAGAGAATAAGTGTCCCCCATTTCCATGATCCTTAGAGACATCTATCTTTCAGAAATGGGGCCAGGACTTCAAAGGGAATACCCATCTGCTGAGACACTCAAAGGGATCAGGCTT
Source organism: Prionailurus bengalensis (assembly GCF_016509475.1). Lineage (NCBI taxonomy): Eukaryota > Metazoa > Chordata > Mammalia > Carnivora > Felidae > Prionailurus > Prionailurus bengalensis. The sequence goes on along the minus strand of NC_057355.1, from coordinate 8,785,524 downwards.
AACCTCAGTCTGTCAACCTGACAACTGTTCTGTTAGGAAGTCCAGTGACCGTAATGCTATACCTTCATAAAGCAAGCCTACATGGGTTCTGTGGCCCACCGTGACTAGTGGTGTTATGAAATCTGTAGACTAAATGAATGGATTCCCACACTTCTTTCTTCCTTCCCACAGGCTCCTTGCAAATAGGCTGGCCTGTGGTGTAGCTCTGCAGGGACTCCCATCTTTCCACCTACTCTTCTTCTTCACTTGTTTACTAAACTTTGAGGACTCTAACTGCCTCTGTGCCTCACACGGGGGGGGGGGGGGCAGCTTATCATTTTTCAGTCGGTGGATTCTTTGTTCCACCTTCAAGTTTTTACTCTGGTATTATACTTGAACTATTCGATACTCTTTGCCTTTGTGCCTTGTTAAATTTTCCATAAGAAAGAAAGAGAAGAGGGGGCACCTGGGTGGCTCAGTCGATTGAAGAGTCCAGCTTTGGCTCAGGTCATGATCCTGTGGTTCGTGAGTTCGAGCCCCGCGTCAGGCTCTGGGCTGACAGCTCAAAGCCTGGAGCCTGCTCCAGATTCTGTGTCTCCCTCTCTCTGCCCACCCCCCACCCCTGCTTGCCATCTGTCTGTCTCTGTCTCTCATAAATAAATATTTTTTTTTTTAAAAAAAGAGAGAAGGGAGGGAGAAGGGCAGAGGGAGAGAGAGAATCTTAAGCAGGCTCCACGCTGAGCGTGAGCCCAACACAGGACCTGATCCCCTGATACTGGGACCATGACCTGAGCTGAAACCAAGAATCTGTCACTCAACTGACTGAGTCACCCGGTGCTTTTGTAAGTAACACCCAGCTCTGACCTTCTTCTGTATCTAACAGCCCAGCTCTTTTCCCAATTTGAGGTCAGAACCATCATTTGTGCCAAAAGAGTTTGAAGACCTATATTTTGTCTTTCCATATCATTCCACAAATAGAAAAATGATTGGTCAGATTGTTTACTTGAATGATCTTCCCATGATACATTTAGCTTTAAAATAACATCTACAGTTATTACGTCCTTTGGTACATATTTTTTCATGTCTTATACTACCAATCAACACGTCATATTCATATCCCCATTTCTTCATTCAAATGAGGAAATCGTTGAAGTGATGTCGAAATGGATTTCTCACATTAGTGTGGATCAACAGAGGCATATCTAGAATGCAAACAGGGGCACTTGGGTGGCTCAGTGGGCTAAGGGTCCGACTTGATTTCAGCTCATGTCATAACCTCATGGTTCGTGGGATCAAGCCCCGAGTCAGGCAGGGCTGCTTGGGACTCTCTTTCTCCCTCTCCCTCTGCCCCTCCCTCACCAAAATAAATCACCTTTAAAAAAAATTAACAGTGCAAACAAAGAGCAGATTTGAAAGCTCCCATGCATTCACAAGCACACTCAGACGCTCTATCAAGGCAACCACAATAATTAGTCTGGGGGGCGGAAGATATGCTTGCTTGACTGCGAATTCCCATCAGGTCCCTTGCACATCTCTTCTTAGGAGATATTTTGAAGTCAAAAAGGGAAGCATTCCTATTCCCCGTATTTTCAGATGGAGAAACCAGATAAAAACGGAGCCGATCTGACTAAAACCAGTCAACCGGAGAACGGAATATAGCAGCTCCAAATTCTGAATCCTCAGCCAAAAGTAACCACGAGGCCAAATTTTCCTCATTCGAGAATTAATGTGTCGGACTCCGCTGCTAATGGCATTGTAAGCCTGTTTATTATTATTGCAGACAAAATACAAAAATACGTAGAAAGTGGTTCCTAGGCCAGTTCCACATCTATACCCATATGATTAGCAAATCTTGTTTATTTAATTTTCAATACTCACTCGGCGGCTCAATAGGCAGACCTAGTTATATATACACAGCCAATGTGATATATTCATTCTCAAACATGCAAATATTATACACCTCATCTCATTTCCCCTCTACGTACAGCCAGCCTTTGGCCGCAGTGCCTTCCAGACGGTCCGCTTCCTAATTAGGAAAGGATTTGGCATTTGTCTTTGTGACTACTCTCCACAGGTGGGAACAGAAGAAAAAAGAATTTTGTACCAGTTTCTTTTCAAATGTAAAGTTTTCATCTCTGCAGGAGCAATTAATTTTCCCTCCCGTTTAAAACGACAGAGAGAACCCTTATCCTTTGCTTTTCATTTTAAGAGCCTGTGGATGCAATGTGGGAGCCAAGGCATATTGGTCTTTCCTGTTTCCCTGCTGAGCCAGATGAGTTGATTTCTAAACAAAATTCTCAGGATTCTGTAAAGGAGTTAGTAATCTGGCTAATTACCATTAAGTGCCAGATGATATTAATAATGAGAATGAACATTTTGAGAATCCATTTTTAGTCAGTGGTTTTTAAGATGTTTGAGAATCTCTACTCCACAGTCTTCCTGATGTCTGCTTTTCCTCCTTTTTTTAATGTTAGTTTTGGGAGGGGGGCCTTCAGCATTTTAAAAACTATAGAATACAACTCAAGACACAGTCTTTCTGATCTTTGGACAATAGTAGCTATGCTACAAACAGCAATGGACTTGGAAGCAAAGCCCTGGGTTCAAGATCGGGCTCCTATAAAGCATGTGAATGATTTGCCTTCTCTGTATCAGTTTTCCAATCTGTACAGTTGGAACAATACTTCCCCTACCCATCAGACGGATACATGGTGAAGATCAAGTCAGGTAAGACTACGGGAGTGCTTGGTTCATTGTGAAGCCGATATACCTGCACCCATTATGTCCTGTACAATGATATAAAGTGCCTTTATGGAGGGCCACACTTTTTCAAGTATTTCCCAATTCTTTCCACAGGGAATGGTAACAGTCCCAGGCGTCACTTAAAGAAAGTAAAACAATAATAATGTAAAAATTCAGACAGTAAGGTCTTTTGGAAAAAGGTCATGGCAGGGTGTCTCTCAACTTCAATTTCCATATATGTGAAAGAAAATAAATACCTTACTTCAAAAATAGCCCTAGGATTTTTGTGAATTACATATACATAAATGCTTTGGGGCCAGTAACCAACACATAATAAATACTAAAGTAACGTTACTTCCTTTGTATACTGTTCATGCAATCTGATTTGCTCCTCGTTAGAGGAAAGCCCTTGGTCCTTTTTTCTGGGGGGGTGGGATGCATGGGGCCCTGCTAGAGGAGCCCAGAAACACCAGCTGTCACTTGAGTGCCAGATGGTACAGAATCAGGAAAACTCTTCTATGTGAGATAAACCGCAGGGAGGAGAAGTGGGGATATTCATTGCCTCTGCCACTGATCTAGGGTTAAAATGTAGAGCATGTTTTTTCAAATGATATTTTTACAATGTTTATTTATTTATTTTTGGAAGAAAAAGTGAAAGAGAGAGAGCATGAGATGGAGAGGGGCAGAGAAAGAGGGAGACAGAGAATCCCAAGCAGGCTCTGTTATCAGCATAGAGCCTGCTGTGGGGCTCAAACTCATGAACTGTGAGATCGTGATCTGAGCCGAAATCGAGAGTTGGACATTCAACAGACTGAGCCACCCAGGTGCCCCTCAAATAATATTTAATGCAACCCACATTATGAAGTACATTTTATGTAGAGACTCCATATGCATAAATATATACATATACAGTCACAATTTGATGAAACGATCCCTACTTTTACTGTTGATATTATATGCTACTTCCTGGTATATTCATCCTATGATCTTTAAAAATAAGCTTTTTCTGACACCCTAATTGGTAGCAATCCAGGAGTTTAAAAAATGCCTCTTTAAGAGGGTCGCCAAGCGTGGCATCCAACAGGACAACTTCATTTGTCCCTCTCTGAGAGAGCCCCATCTGATGAGTGACAAAGTCAACTGATATTGTTTTGCAAATCAGAAAATAGAGAGGTCATAAGGGGGACTGTAAAGAGATTAAAAAAAATTACAGAACAGAAAAAATATATACCTTGTTCTTTATTAGACTTTTTGTTAATGACTCCCAGGGAAAAAGTCCTACAATTTGCTTTAACCTAAATGCTAAGACTCTTTTAATAGCAGTGAAAGTGTGGAATCAATCTCGGGCCTCCCCACACTCTGCTCAGGGCACCCACTTCATCAGGCTCTGCCACTGCCACCATAAATAACATCTAGGTCTCATAAAATGCCTGCTATGTGGGACAAGCCCAGAGTCACATCACATCTCTGAATCCAGATTGTGGTTGACAAATGTGCCCATTTTCCTTAGACACACAGCATGTTCTTTGCCGCAATTTAATTGAAGTTTTTCATTAAAAAAATTTTTAATAGAAGATTCCATACAAAAGGGGATGAGTTAGCAATTGGGATTAGCATTGAGCCTCATGGCTTTCTCTTTAGTGTCTGACTTACATCTGTTCAAGTCAGTTTGTTTTATTAATGCTTACTGGCCTAAAGCTACTGCCATGATGTTAAAGATGCAATGTTAGCACAGCACTGACATATAGATTTGTTTCCTATGAGAAAGAAATTAACGATTGCAGAGGATATTGAACCCCTGGATTTCCTCCAAATTTCTGGCCTCTCTGTTCAAAGGTTGGATTAAAGATAGGGATTAGCAAGGCACTCCCAAGGGGGTTACCGTTAAGAATGGGGTGGAGATCAGGGAACTCTAGGCTGGGGGATCCAGGGTGAAATATCACCTTACCTCACTATGAGACCTGACTTCCTGCCCATCACTCACCCACCACCAGCAGGCAATTCGTATGGACCATGAGGCAATTTGTAAAGAAAGAAACAAAGTGGTCCCTTGCCTCCTGAATCATCCTAGCAGCTTTGTCAGACAGAATACAGGATTTTATTTGCCATAAGTACTGGGGGCCCTTCTGTCACCAAGTGTAAGAGAGAATATAACCAACTCTTGTTTGATCCAGGCCAGAATATACACTAAAGACCACGAAAGGTAGAACATTCAGATTCAGTTTCAGAGTACATGAGTCATCTATCAAACCTCAAACTTTTGTCTGTTCAAATGTATAAAAACACCCTGTAAACAATCCCCATTCCCTCCTCCCTGTGCTTCCTGAGGGCTCATCTAGTTTTGTGGGCTTCTGTCAATCCTTGTTGCCACTCAACAGTGGACTTGCTAAGCAAACCTGAGTTCCAACCCCTGAATGGAAAGAAGGTGGCAGGTACCCAGCTATGTGCCATTTTCTAAGTAGATAGCACAAAGGTGTTTGTACTGAACGAAAGGGATTCCTAAAAAGTATGTCACCAGACCTGGCTGGCATGCTCTTCCACGAAGAAGAGATTGGGCAGAAAACCATCCCTTCCATCCATCCCTCTTGGGGAGGGGGAGGAAACCCATGACCACTGAAGACAGACCTCTTTGTCAAAAGATACTTGGAAGCTATTCTCCCTGTCAGCATAGGGAGAGGGACAAGTAGAAAGTGAGGAGGCATGAGCTTGAGTCTTGAGGAAAACTTGAATCTGGGCATCTCCAGGTGTACTTAGACATTTGCCATCCTTACTGAGCATCCTTACTCTCTGAACCCTGAAGACAGCAAGCATTTACCTACATTCTGTAACTGTCAGCTATCAGAAATGTACCCAGCAAAGAGACCTGGGGGCCACTTGTTGCTCAGAGTTTAGCGACATTTTTTCTGGCCATTGTTTTGGATTAAACAGTGTTCGCTCCCAGATACCAACCCTCCTCCATCACATGCAGCATGGTCATGAACCTGCTTCTGTCTTCCCACATTCTTTCTTTCTCCCCAAGATCAAAATTAAAAATGGTGGTATTTCTAACAACACACACTTGTATTTCATTTCATTTCATTTCATTTCATTTCATTTCATTTCATTTCATTTCATTATTTCATTTTATTTTTATTTTATTCTTAAAGCTTTTATTTAAAAAATTTTTTTTAATGTTTATTTATTTTTGAGACAGAGAGAGACAGAGCATGAACGGGGGAGGGGCAGAGAGAGAGGGAGACACAGAATCGGAAGCAGGCTCCAGGCTCTGAGCCATCAGCCCAGAGCCTGACGCGGGGCTCGAACTCACGAGCCGCGAGATCGTGACCTGAGCCGACGTCTGACGCTCAACCGACTGAGCCACCCAGGCGCCCCTAAAGCTTTTATTTTTAAGTAACCTCTGTACCCAACATGGGGCTCTAACTTAAAACCTCAAGATCAAGAGTTGCAGGCTCCACCGACTAAGCCAGCCAGGCGCCCCATCTGTATTTTAAAATGGAGTCATCCCCATCATGCTAAGACCTACTTCCGCCGCACTCCATGTTGACCAGGAAAGATAAATAACACTGGCAAGTGTAAACTCTCTCTCTCCTGGAGCAGAACACATCTTCCAGGAGAGATGATCTCTACGTGGAGCTCAGTAATGCTGCCTATGAAAGCAAAACCCCTGTAATTAGATCCTGGAGAAAGAATGAACACATACTCTTGTTCATAGAATAGGCTTATGTGGTGAGGGTTTTATTCTAGAGCAGGGCTTGGCAAACTTTTCCTGCAAAGAGTCAGTAAATATTTCCGGCTTTGCCTCTGCTCTCTCTTGCAACTATTCACCTCTGTTGTAGGACAAAAAGAGCCACGGATAATATGTGGATGAACAGGCATGTCTACATCCCAATAAAACTTTATTTACAAAATAAAGGCAGTGGGCCAGATTTGGCCTGTGGGCTATAGTTTGCAGACACCTGTTCTAGAGAAGAGCTCTCTCTTCTCCATGAAGCCGTCCCTCCTTCCTATTGGGCCTCTTGCTCGTGGACCAGTGCTGGTGTCTCTCTCCACTTCTCTTTCCCTGCTTTACCCTTTATCTTTCCATCTCCCTTCCCTCCTCCTCCCTTGGATTTCCTCTTCTATGTCCTTAATCTCTTGTAGCTACATCTCTTCTAAAGCACTTGCTCACCTTTTGTAATAGAATGCTCCCCACCTTGGACCTGTGTACTACTACACTTGTCTAAAGCTCTGTCATTGAGATTTTCTAAACTTGCCACCAGTGCTTTATACATAGCAAGTGCTCCATAAGTGTGAATTAGTACACCCATGACACTGAGGTGTCTTGATCCTTCCTTTCCTGAATCTCTAAACCAGGTCTTCCACCCACAACCTGCACACGAGCTGTTTTGCAGGGGCACCTCATCACCTCTGTGTTGGGACTTGTCAGCATCAGGGGTGAGGGTGCAGCCTCGGGGAAGGCACACTCTGAGTCCCCGCCCCCGCCCAAAGAGCAGTGCGCTGTCCCCCTGGTCACAGCCACACGGCTGGTCATGACTGGCGAACAAAGGAGCCCTGGCAGGAGCTTGGGGTAAGACACACAGGGAGCAAGGGTCTTTTGGGGAGGGTCCCAGAGGGCAGGTGGCCAGCCACAGGGCTCGAGAGGGAGGCAGTTCAGCCCAAGATTATGTCTGGCAGGAGGCAGCTTCTTTTTCTATATCCCCGCCCCCTTCATCCCGTCCTGGCTCCTCACCCCCTCCGGGAGAAGGGGCTCCTTCCCTCTGTTCTGCAGAATGATTGATTTTCACTTATGCCCATCTCGTTAGCCTGCCCACTATCAAGGTGGGGCTGAGGAAGGTGTCCAACTTCACAAGTCCCTGGGGGGAGCACTCCTCTGATTGTTAAAGTGCTCAGGAGACCTCTGGTCACCGACTCCATATGGGCTTTTTGGGGAAAGACCTTACCTGCTGAGTGTGCAGTCTTAGATGCCTGCTGTAGTTTTGGCTCCAGAGAAGGTACCGTCTGGAGCCTGGCCTGAGGCCAACTTGCCCCTCATCTGGCAGGTAAGACATTTCCTCCTCCCGCTTCTTCTTGGCTTCTTGCTAATTTCACTGATGCACCAAAGCATCCATTTTTAATCTAGCCAAATCAATTACAAATGTTACAGATTGTAATTACCCAAGGAACTCCTGAAAACTAATTAATACGCAATCCTCACAATAAATTACCTCTTTCCTTTGGCTTTATATTCCAGAAAACTCTTTTCTGAGGAGGCAGATAAAGAGTGTTGCTCAGGCCTGCCAGGGACAACCATCAGGCTGCTCTTTCTTTGGCTCTGTTGTGTGTTTTGGGGTATTTGTCAGAGGCGGCCCTGGGATCGGCCCTGAGCAGTGGTCACGTCACTTTTTACCACTTTGTTGGGAGTTAGGTTATCTGTGAGCCCTGTGCTCACAGGGAGGAGCTTTGGTTTACTTGGGGGAAAATCTCGGGGGGAGGCAATGGAAAGCAGAGCCAGGGGATTTTAGAGGGGAAAGCAAGGCACCATGTTCTCTTGGCCCTGGCGGTTCTCAGAGCCTCCTTTCAGTAAGAGGGCCTGTCAGAGAAGAAACTCAAAAGTAGGCTTTGAAATTTGATTTTTGTCTTTGCCTTTTCTTTCTTTCTTCCTTTCTTCCTTCCTTTCTTTTTTTTTTTCCTTTTGGAAACAACAGACAATGGAATCTTAAAGTTTGCTGAATCTCACCTTTAGGTACCATGAAAGCCTTTCCCTTGACTGAAATGAAATAGGAAAGCAGATTCTAGAATTATGTCAATAATAAAAAATAGGAAATCAGCCCATTCACAGGACTCGGAGCCTTAAAGTTGTTCATGGGAGGTGTTATTTGTTAATATAATTATCTGTTACTATATAATTAGTGAATATTCATAAGTAATATGAAATCATTTGTTAATATAATTATCAGGACAAAAGAAAAAACAGGAAGCAAAGTTGTAAACATTCTAAGCATGGAATCAGAGGATGGAGAAATTTTGAAGCAATTTGATGTGCCAGGAGGGCCAAGGATGGCTGACAAAAAGAAAAATGTTATTTGAGTCTGAACAGTAATGTGGATGTTACTCTCCACGATCCCCAGGGAGTCGTGACAGCGTGTGTCTCTGTGTGCATGGTCGTGATATGTGTGTGTGTGTGTGTGTCTGTACGTGTGCATGTGTGTGGGTGGGTGGGGATAGGTTTGAATTGTGAGCAAGTGTGTGTGCTGTGGTATATATATGGGTGTAGGCATGAGTGTGTGCACATGGACATGTGCAGATGCGTAAATGCATGGGTGCACGTGTGGGTGTAGGTGTGAGTACATGTGAACGTGAATGTGTGCATTGGTGTGTGTACACGTGGATGGGTGTGCATGTGTGGATGTATGTGTGCATGTGTGCATTTGCATGCATGTAGGTGGGCATGGGTATGCACATGAATGTAGAATGTACATGTATTCAAGTGCGTGTGTGTGTGTGCGTGCGTGTGTGTGTGTGTGTTGGGGGTACTGACACACTGGATCAGATAAGACCCTCATTACTGCTCCAGCCTCCACCTCTGTTTGTCTGCACAGCACATGTCTCATCGCAAATGCACGTTGGACTGACCGTCTCCGCTACTAGGCAGGGCAGAGCAGGGGAGAGAAGGTGCGCGCTTCACCCCACACCCAGTGGCTGGCCCTGAGCCTGGCTCCTGGAGTCTCTGATTCCGCATGTGCTGAGTGGAGAAAGCTGCACACCACCCTGAGCAGAATGGGGGGACCCTGGGTGTGCATGGCGGGCAGTCTCACCTTACTCCTTCCTCATCAGAAGTGCTAAGTTCAGGGGTGCCTGGGTGGCGCAGTCGGTTAAGCGTCCGACTTCAGCCAGGTCACGATCTCGCGGTCCGTGAGTTCGAGCCCTGCGTCAGGCTCTGGGCTGATGGCTCGGAGCCTGGAGCCTGTTTCCGATTCTGTGTCTCCCTCTCTCTCTCTCTCTGCCCCTCCCCCGTTCATGCTTTGTCTCTCTCTGTCCCAAAAATAAATAAAAAACGTTGAAAAAAAAAATTTTTAAAAAAGAAGTGCTAAGTTCAATGTTGCAGCTCTGGGAGCCTGGGTTTCATTGCCTTTTGTGTTTTTTTGTTTCTTTGTTTATTTGTTTTTTGCATGTTTGCTTTTTAAAACAGAAATGTATTTCTTGAATTAGTATGGAATCTAACATAGAATCTAGAATAACTCCTACAGGCATAAGAAGAAAACGTTTTTAGAAATAATTCTTCCTGTTGGGAGGAAACTTCCCTCGTGTAAATGCTCTCGGTTTCTTTTCCTGAAAATCTCAGAGTCATCCTGATGGCCCTCCACCCGTGTCTCACTCCACACATCCACCTGGGTGTGTGCCATTTTGGTTTGCAGATGATTCGGGAGCCTATCAACCTCTTCTTTTAGCCACTGCTTTTTCTGGAAACAGTCATTCTTTCTCCCCAGTATTCTCGCCAGAACATTCCAACTTCTCTTCCTGTTCCATTTTCCCTTCTCCATGCCACTCACCTTGCCAAGGTGACCTTCAATAGAAAGATCTCGTTGTATTAAGTTCAAACATTGCCAGTATAGGACCTCTTGTGACCTCAAAAAACGGCCATTTGATACAGTTCCACTGGTTGCCACCACGTTGCTTGCAAGCCTGTGGTAGCATCTGATGACAGCAGTGTTTTGAGCGGACATCACTGTACTCCATTTCCTAATCACTTACTCAGAATTAAACATGCCAGTATGGTATTCCAGAACCTCATTTCCTATAGATGCTATTTGCTCGATAACAGAGAGTGAAGAACAGATATATACCATTATCATGCAGTGTTCAAATCAAATAATAAAACATGCCAATGCCTACATTTAATGCCTCCCTGTATTATCAGCTGAACTGTATCCATTCTGAAGTCAGTCCATGATTTCTTCCAGTACGGAACTGTCACCACCTCAGTGCCACTCCTGATGCTATTAGTTATTAGCTGAAGGACCTTAGACAAATCACCTAACCTTTTTGAGATTTACTTTTCCATTTTTTAAAAAAATTATTAAAAAAAATTTTTTTTAATGTTTATTTACTTTTGAGAGAGAGAGAGAGAGAGAGAGAGAGAGAGAGAGCAAGTGGGGGAGGGGCAGGGAGAGAGGGAGACACAGAATCCAAAGCAGGCTCCAGGCTCCGAGCTGTCAGCACAGAGCCCGACACGGGGCTCGAACTCATGAACCCATGAGGTCATGACCTGAATGAAGTCGGACGCCCAACCGACAGAGTCACCCTGGAGCCCCAAGAATTAGACGTCTTAATAGCACTTAACTCATTGGGCTTTTCTGACAATTCAATGAATAGTGTATATAAAGTATTAAATATGGTGACTACCACCTGATAAGTCCTCTCTGAAGTAGGTCTGCCATAGCCCTTCCAGATCAATGCAAGGCCAGTTCTATTAGGATCATATTCTTCTGCTCCCTTGTGATACTTCTATGGCTAAATGGCAAATCTCTGGGGGCATTTTCTCCAAGTCCCCCTAAGTCTGAGAAGAGAGAGAGAACTTCCCATAAATTCATATATGCTTAATGGGAGTCCTACCCCCTCCTTTGTTTTTTTTCCTTAACCTATTCCTTGTGGAAATCTTACTACATTTTTCTTACACTTATATATGAGTTTATGTGAAGAGATTTTAAATAGATTTTTTTATATTTGAGTGATTATTGCCAGGGATGTGAATCCCAAAATGAATTGAGGCGAGTTGCTAAGTTGCTTGGTAGTTAATAATTCTTGCTTCATTTTATGAGAAAATATTGGTATTGCGGTAAGTTTTTAAATAGCACATATAATTATACCCTCATTAATGATGTCAAATATTATTATTTAATACATTGCTCCAATTAATTATGTTTTTTAAATTAAACAGCTAATCTCTAACAAGTTATATTTAAATAATTATGTCTAATGCTAATGGGATAAAGAGTGTGCTCCAGCATCTTCTTTATAAATACAAAATAAGATGACCTATAAAATTAAGTCTGACTCCATTTCCTTGGCCTACCGGCCCCTCAGCTTCTGCCCTTGACTCCCAGCTTCATGTCCCCCCACTAACCACACAAAGCTTATCCTTCCAACACCCTGAAGGGTTTACAATCACTGTGCACTCTAACGCTGGTCTTTTTTAAAAAATATTATTTATTTATTTATTGTTATTATTATTATTATTTTTATTTTTTTAAATTTACATCCAAGTTAGTTAGCATACAGTGCTATAATGATTTCAGGAATAGATTCCAGGGATTCACCCCCTATGTATAACACCCAGTGCTCATCCCAACAAGTGTCCTCCTTAATGCCCCTTCCCCATTTAGCCCATCACCCGCTCCCACAATCCCTCCAGTAACCCTCTGTTTGTTCTCTGTATTTAAGAATCTCTTATGTTGGGGCGCCTGGGTGGCGCAGTCGGTTAAGCGTCCGACTTCAGCCAGGTCACGATCTCGCGGTCCGTGAGTTCGAGCCCCGCGTCAGGCTCTGGGCTGATGGCTCGGAGCCTGGAGCCTGTTTCCGATTCTGTGTCTCCCTCTCTCTCTGCCCCTCCCCCGTTCATGCTCTGTCTCTCTCTGTCCCAAAAGTAAATAAAAAACGTTGAAAAAAAAAAAAAGAATCTCTTATGTTTTGTCCCACTCCCTGTTTTTGTATAATTTTTGTTTCCCTTCCCTTATGCTCATCTGTTTTGCATCTTAAAGTCCTCATATGTGTGAAGTCATATGATATTTGTCTTTCTCTGAGTGACTAATTTCGCTTGGCATAATCTTGTCCAGTTCCATCCACGTAGCTGCAAATGGCAAGATTTCATTCTTTTTGATTGCCGAGTAATACTCCATTATATATATATATATACACATATATACATACACACACACACACACACACACACACACACACACACACCCCACATCCCACATCTTCTTTATCCATTCATCCATCGATGGACTTTTGGGCTCTTTCCATACTTGACTATTGTCGATAGCTCTAATGCTGGTCTTTATACGTGTTACTCTTCACCCTGAGGTATCCTCTTCTCCCTTTGCCTGGAGGAACTCACATGTTCTGCCCCAAGAGAAAGCTTCCACATTTCTCTCTCACAGACTTTCTTATTCCACCTACTGAGCTTGCAGGGTGCGTTGCCTGCTTCTCTGCTACAACATTCACTGAATAACACTGTCGTTGAACTCGGTACATCTCCTCCCCTCCCCCACTCCACTCCTGGGTTCTTCTGTACTCCCTTCCCAAGCAATAGCCCCCCAGTATACGGAAAGTAGATTAAAGGTTGTTTTTCTTCCCCTCCTTATTTTTTCTAAATTTATTTTTTAATGTTTATTTATTTTTGAGAAAGAGAGACAGAGGATGAGCGGGGGAGGGGCAGAGAGACAGGGAGACACAGAATCTGTCAGCAGAGCCTGATGCGGGGCTCTAACCCACAAACCACGAGATCATGACCTGAGCTGAAGTCAGACGCTTAACTGATTGAGCCACCCAGGTGCCCCGTTTTTTCTAAATTTATGAATACATAAATGAATAAAAGAAAATTCCTAGACAATCAGTAAATGTTCATTGAATGAATGGATGGATTAAGTTAGTTAATAACCCTAAGAATTTTAGTGAGTTTAGGATTTGTACGACTTCAACTCATGGAAAAAAAAAATCAGAAACCAAATATTTATATTGTAAAATCAGCTGTTAAAAAGAAATTATACAGACACCTGGATGGTTCAGTTGGTTGAGCATCCAGCTCTTGATTTCGGTTCAGGTCGTGGTCTCACAGTTGTGGGATTGAGCCCCTGGTACGGTTCCATGCTCAGCATGGAGCCTGCTTAAGATTCTGTCTCTCTTTCCCTTTGCTCCTCCCCTGCTTGCACTCAATCTCTCTCTCTCTCAAAAAAAAAAAATAAATAAATAAACCAGTATAAAGTAATGCCAATGTGTCAAATGAGGTAATTTCTTTAATGTATCTAGCAACATGTCTCTCAGTGAGCTTTCAAATACAGTAGATGTGTCTTATTATGCTTCTTATTGTCATTATTGCTATGTTAATCAGTAATTAGTAAGTGAAAATACTACCTGACATAACTTATGCTACCAGATGAAGCTAGAACATCTATGCAACAGTGCTATTTTCACTGACATTAAAGGAGCTTTTGAACAAAAATTATAATAATTTAGAAATATAGTTTAATTATATATAATGTGTAAAATAACTTTACATATATATAATCTGCCCTTTGTTACAATTCTGTTACTACAACATCATGACTTTGTTAAGTGATATTTATTTACTCCTTCCTTGGGCCAAATTGCTATGACATATTATACTCACATTAAATTTTATTGAAATATATTGCATAATGTATTTTATTATGGTGTTTATAACAAATTATCACAGTCCCTCCTACAGCGATTTTATTTTGTGACTCCTTGTGACAAACTCTTTGTGACTTGCTCCTGACAGGACACTCATAATCTCCTATGTCCCATCACGGGTATGGTCATCGGAGACTGTCTCCTATTGAGTTGTTATTTTAATATTCCAAAATAGGCCATATTAAACTTACAACTTTTGTTGTCACTTGAGCTTATAACTTCTTTTCATTAACCCAATTCAAACTGTCCCTAGTTAACTGCTCAGATCAAAATACTTCCTTGAAGGTCACCAGTCATGTTTATTGTAAAATCGATTGTATCAGTTAACACTCTACTGGTTAAATTCCCTTGGAATTGCATGTGGCATAAATGACTTCAGCGTGTTAGGGTCAGGGCAACCTCCCTCTGAAGTTACTGACAAGTGTCTCTCACAGACCTTACAAGAACACTCGATTTCTTAGCTGTCTGCTTGTACCAGATGAGACTCCATTGTAAACAACTCCTATCTTTTAAAATGTGTATGATGAATGGAGTGGTGATCCTTTTTACCACCAAGAAGATAAATAACTAACATCATATAATACCTGATAACATGTGTACTTCCTACTTGTTCCACTTACCCTGTGATTCCTCCCAGTGATGGTGGCACTCCCCTTCCGTGGCACTGGCACGTGGCACGTGGATCACTCCACCTGACCGTCATATGACATCATTGTCAGGAAAAACACGTGTGGTCAAGTGATAGCCTGCAGGTAACTTGTAACCAAAATAGAATCAGGTGGCCACAAAATGGTGGCTTTCACCCCAGGCTTGATGGTAGGAGGCAGCATATAGGGCTCTCTGTTTTGAAACCAACAGCTCACGGGTTTTCTTCCTACAACTGAGATCAGAATGCATTGCTCTATAAACTCCTTGGAATCCCTGGGTGTTTCAGAAGGCAGGGAGATTGGATTGTGTTCTTACAACAAAAAGCCCTGTGTAAAGAATTCTTTTAGGCTATAACAATAGCAACACAAAATCCTTTTATCTGAAACCTGAGAGTCTGATAGAAACATAGAATTTGGGAGACAGGTCCCAAGATAACAAAATAGAGTCTTTAAATAGCAAATGCTGATTTTGTTTTTTCATATAGACTCTCCAACTTCTACCCCATCCTGAAAATTTTTGAACTTCTATCCATGTCTGCCTTTTTAATTTTTTTTTATGTTTATTTATTAATTTTGAGAGAGAGCAGGGGGAGGGCAGAGAGAGAGAGAGAGTGAGAGAGAATCCCTAGCAGGCTGCACGCTGTCAGCACAGAGCCTGATGCAGGGATCAAACACACACTGTGAGATCACGACCTGAGCAGAAACCAAGGCACTTATTAACCGACTGAGCCACCCAGGAGCCCCTGACTCTTTCATTTTAACTATAAACACCTGACTCCAGTCCTTACGTTTCTAGGGCCGAGAACACAAAGATCTGTCCATGGCAAGCCAACTAGAATCTCACATAAAGACACCAACTAAATCGAAGTTTTAGCAAATGATCTTGGAAAGAAGAGGTCCACTCTAGTACTGTCATTCGGCAATTTCAAAATTTTAAGTGAAATTTTCTTAAATACCTCATCTCTTCAATTTCTGTGGATGGCCAGTAAAAAAAAGAGACACATAGGATTATCCGTAGTCTGGGGGCAGAGTGCATTTTCCTTGTGTTCAGAAAGGTTTGTTGTTTTTTTCTTCCTGCCATTTTTTAATCGGTATTTATTTTGAGCATTTTATGTGTATAAAGCAAGGAGTAAGAACGAGTTACACATTAATCTGAATCATTTCTTTGACCTCCAAAGGAAAGTTCAGTAAGTCAGTGCACTGAAGTCAAATAAGTAATTATTTCTAGCCTGTGTAATGATGGACTCTTTATCAAGTAACTAATATTTGGGCTTGATCTTCAGACGTATGGGGGTTTCCATTCCCAGTGGTGAGAAGGACAGCACTGCACGTAGAGTCCGTGTGTTTCTCTGAGCCAATTCAGAGGCACAGCAAAGCCCCATATGGATTTGAGGAGAGCTGAGAGACCAACTTTAATGGAGGGATTACACAGGAGAATATAGTTTGGAAAGTGGGATAAAGAAATAAGTAGAGATCAGATTACAGAAGCTCCTTTTTCTCCCCAGGTATGTAATATCAAGTCTCTATAATAGAAGTATTGATATAAACCAAAACTCTATTAACTTAAGGGGTAGAGATAGCAACCGAGGTTTTCTGAGAGCTCACAAAGTGCCCGCTGTGAAAAGACTTTGCTTATAATATGTGTTTAAGATGTTGATACTAAGTAAAAAAAGTAAAGTTTATATAAAGATTCTGCTTCATAAATGCAATTTAGTAAAACAAATAGAAATAATAAGATATATATATGAAAAGATATATATATATATGCATATATATATATACATATATATATATATATGTCTGTCTATCTGTCTGTCCATCCAGCTATTGATAGATCTATCTATCTATTTATCTTAGGTCTCACTTTAAAACTGTTCCATCATTTGTACCATAAATTAGAGCTTGTTTTAAAAAAAATTTAATGTTTTTATTTTTGAGAGAGAGAGAGAGACAGAGACAGAGTACAACCTGGGGAGGTGCAGAGAAAGAGGGAGACACAGAATCCAAAGCAGGCTCCAGGCTCCGAGCCTGACACGGGGCTCAAGCTCACAAACTGCGAATTGTGACCTGAGCCGAAGTCAATGCTTAACTGACTGACCCAGCCAGGCTCCTCAAATCAGAGCTTTTTTTTTACTGAAGTGTATTTGACACAACATTGTGTATATTTAAGGGAATTTGACACATTTATATGTTGTAATATTATTGAAACACCTCCTTCTTTAACACTCACCTACCTAACCACTTAAAGCCACCTGTGTGACCTCAGACTTTACACTCACCCATGCTTTTGTTCAGCCAAGGCTCGTTCCTCCAGGATTGCTAAAGCTTCTCCCTCAAGCTATATTCTGCTGTATTCTCATATAAGGCTTTCAGTTTCTAATAGGTACCAGCATTCTGAGTTGAGAGAGAAGGAGGTATTTGTAGAAATGGGAATATCTCCTGAATCAAAGCTGTACAAGTCCTATAACACTGTCCCTTTGGAGACAGTTCCCGATGTTATACTTTAGCATGCCATTTCCTTCACTTAGGATTCCCTGACATTGTTCCAGCAACCACCGCAGACTCTTCTAGCTACAGATGAATCTTACAATTTGGGTTGGGTATCTTACAGGATACAGTGAGGTCTATGAAGCTCTTTATCATATCAGAGGACTCCTACAAATCTCTAGTTAAGTTAGTATGATTGAGGGGAGTTAAAAACACTAGCAAAAAGAGAAACCCCATCTCCCTCAGCCCTGGATAAAGGGATCTCAGCACAGAAGCATAGATTCACAATGATGTGGATAAACCTCCACATGTTGTAATGTCTCAACCACTTACTCTAAACCCTCTGGGGAAGAAACATAATAAAGAAGAGGAGTTTGGGGTTACAGTCTCTCACCACTCTTGCTAACTGTGCATGCCAAGGATATGAAAGATGGGGTGCATCCTAGTGAGAGTCTCAAGATTTTGGAAAGCTAGATTTTTTTCCTTTGGGCTCAAGGAGTACATAATAACTTCAGTCCTGGGACCAGCAAGGGTAAGAGAGCAACGTGGGCTGTGACCCATCCTTTCTCCACGGACTTTATCAGAGGGTCATCCTTGGAACCACCCATGCTAACCAGCCACATGGATGTGTCTGTTGTATCAGAAGTGATCTCAACCAGAATTATATCTAGGCTTATAGGTGTCAACAAATCTAGGAGAGAGTATGGTAACCAAAGGAGATCCAGACACAAAATGGCGTTTCCTGGGGATGGAAGGGAGTGGGGTGGTTCTAAGTCCCAGTAGAAGGGGATTTCCTCAATGACCTCCATAGAGACATCCATTGGCCTTGGGCATTATCATCTGTTTCTTTACCCTTAATTTCCTTAAATGTGCTCATGCCTCAAGCTGCTTTAAAACTAGTATTCACTGTCTGTACCTCCAGCACTATTATTTGCATGTCTTTTGTGAGTCATTAGGAGTCAAAACTGTTCACCAGAACATAAAATCATGTCAGAAAGGTAAAAATGTGGAGGAGTTAAAAAATGAGCACTTTCTGAAATAAGGGCAGTGCAGAATGGCATACGGCTTTCATTGGCCGAGAGCAATAAATGCGTACGTTTCCAATGCGAGACCAACAATGTATAAACATTTATAACATTAAGCGTTCGTTATAGAAATAAGTGCAGAGTGGCACTTAAGAGATATGTCTATAAAATTATGAGTCAGAACATAAATGCACAGATTGCCTTTTAATTTTTCAAAAGATCAAAACCTATGTCCACATTTTTAAATTTCATTTGTTTTGTTTTTTCTGAGAAATCACCCCTGACCTTTCCCATCGCATGATTTATCCTTGATAATGTTGTTTACTTTATTTCTGGTAACCAGGCTTATTTACTTGTGGTTTGAAGCATATAAGAAAAGGAAAGTCCTTCTAACATAACATTTGAGTGGCAATACCCCTTAGCACAGAAAGTTGCACCAAACATTACACAGAAATCTAAGTGGTTTCGGCAAATGTGTACTTCTCTTAGATGTTCTGTTTTGTTTTGTTTTGTTTTGTTTCCAGACAGTAAGGAAATGCTGTTTTTCAAGTTCTTGAAAGATAATGGTGAGTGTTAGAGCAGTGTAATTGAGTGAGACACAATCACAGTTTGATTGTTTGGTGCCACTGTAGAGTGGTTTTTTGGTTTTTGTTTTTGTTTGGTTTTGTTTGGCCATTGAAACTTCCATGGCCCCATGTGTTCCTCTGTTCAAGAGAATGTATCCAATGGCAAATATTTTAGCTTGCCTCATTATGTTGTAGCTCTCTAGTAGTTATCCACAAATATTCAAGAGGGTGCACTTGGAGCTCTTCAATGAGAAAATACGGTGAGAATGGTGGAGACCAGGTATGGGAGTGGGTAGTAGCCTGAGCTCCCATTATCATTCATTTCTGAAGTGACAGACTGGCCCACAAACACCTTTAGTCAGTTGACATCAGGTCATAATGCTCTTGAGTTGGATACCTTTGTGGGTTAGTTCACATCTCTAGATCACTTAGCTACGGAGTGTGGCCAACCATACACCACAGACCCCAACTCTGTTTTACTACCAACCAGATCAGTTTCTAACAAAAGGACTGAGCAAATGAATTGACATGGCTCATGGTACTTCATCAGCTGTTCTAGATGAAGACTTTAAAGTGCATGTCTGAAACCTCAGTGGATCCCTCAGAAATCTTCAGTCATACAGTTGCCAAATTTTTCAGCTCCTGACGATCCTCCACAGTGAACCAGCATCCTACATATTTTGTTTTTTTCAGGCCACTTAAGTCAACTCACTTCTCATAGAAGTTATGAGAACGTAAGGGGGAAACACTTGCTGGCAACCTGGTTGAGCAAGTGTTACTAAACACCTCACAGGCCATCTCCATCACTCCATCTCTCTCTCTCTGTCTGTCTGTCCCCACTTTGGTTTTCATTCTTTCCTCACCCACTCTCATCCTGTTTTATTCGGCATTTCTATTTTTGTGAAGAATTTGGACCACATAGCCGACATCATCACAGATTCATTTGACCAGTAAGAAGTAGGACATTTATCAACACGACTTTTTGGTGAGAATGACATTGGACATTTGCTAGAACTCTAGACCACTTGACAGAGCCCATGACTGATTTTGACTGTATTAATATCTCCTCCCATTTCATCCTTAGGCAAAGTAGCTTGTATATGTCAGTATCTACTGATTAAATTGAAGGATACAGGAACCCTTGATCTTATCTGATTATCGGACATCTTCTGTGCCATGTGTAGCTTTAAGATAATGAGAACATTTCCTAAACGCCCAAGGTCTCTCTTTTCCCGACTGTAAAATCGGAATCATAATATTGCCCCATAGATACGCATATCTGAATGCATTTTAAGTGAAATGAAAGTAAATGCAAAGCATCTGGCACACAGTAGGTGATTAGCAGTGCTAATATTTTTTCCCTTTACCAATGGTGCCTAGTGCTTTACTCTGTATACAGGAAATTCTCCATTACTGGGTTTATTTTAATAAACAAATCCAAAAAAAAAAAAAGAGCCCAAATCCCAGGGAAATAATAAATTATATCCTTCCTCGTATAAGTGTTGAATCGGTGACAGATTTCGTGATGCTGTGAAGAACTTGGCAAATGGGAAACTCTAGGGAATCATGCTAATTGTTCTGGGTGATGATGGATGGTGAGATATTCATACCGGGCATAATCCGTCTGTCTTTACGTGTTTACGTGTTATCAGCTAGGCTGCCCGTGTCTCTCCGACGGGGTACAGAATTCACACAGCTCTGCTCCTGAAGAAACTAAATAGAGGGTCAAGGACAAAAAGCCCAGTGTGAGCAGAGTGTCGGAATACTCCTCTGGGATGCATCCTCCCAGAGAATTCCATTGCATTTTCTCCTTGAAAAAGCCAGGATGCTACAGGGCTGCATTTTGAAGAGTCATTTGGTAGGGCTCAGCTTTTTCGGGAGGGTGATGGGTGATGGGTGATAGGTAGTCTGGGGAGAACATGGAGGATGACTGTAAGTGTTTGGAATCTTAAAAGTGTTCTCTTGCTTCTCAGTAGGTGGCTGCCTCTTGAGGTCTGGCATTCACCCAAGTCTTTAGCATTACCTCAGCATTTAAAGAGGAAACAAGTGAAAAGAGAATCCACAAAGCTGCATTTTAAGCAGCATCAACATAGAGGAATGCCACAGGCTGGGTTTTGGTCACCCTGTTAGCATGCAGAATTATTTTGCACTATGGAAAGCTGTCTCTTCCCAACCAAGAAAACAAACAAAACAAAAAAGGCAGAACTAATTAAGATCGTCATATCTCAATAAATATGCAAATGAAAAATCAAAACAAAGAAATTCTATCTATCACATCA
Source organism: Prionailurus bengalensis (assembly GCF_016509475.1). Classification (NCBI taxonomy): domain Eukaryota; kingdom Metazoa; phylum Chordata; class Mammalia; order Carnivora; family Felidae; genus Prionailurus; species Prionailurus bengalensis. Next base: position 8,764,390 of record NC_057355.1, on the reverse strand, counting down.
TAAATTTGCAAATTGCTGTACAGGCTGGCTTGGATGAATTGCAAGGGATGGAGACTTGTTAATGGCTTTGCTTAGAAACTATTTGCAAGCGGCATTTATTGGGTTTATATTTGAGGAGGAAGATGATGAACCTCCCAGGATAAAAATATTTTCATGCCTTGTCTGCAAACGCTGTGGAAAGGAAAGGGGAATGAAAATTCCGGCGAGGTTTTGTGCTAGGAAATCTGCTTCCCCCTCATGTCATTGCACGGAGAAAGCAGGTAAGATCCACTCTGTAGGTGAAGACAGTGGAGTGCAGAGAAGGTAGATCCCTGTTTCTCACTTGATCTTTGAAGCCAGGATTCAAAGCTGTGATTCTTTGACTCCGGGTTTATGTCTTATGTCTGATTTACATTTTCCCTACTGTACCACAGGATTCTCCAACACCATCCAAAGTGACTTTTGAATGTGTGTCTCCAGGCTATCAAAAGCATCCTGGTGAAAAGGAAGAAATAAAATCACTTTTCAGGTGTTTTCTCCATACATTTCCCACATCTGGGTATGAAGGAGCAGCCTCCTGGGGCACCTGGGGGGCTCAGGTGGTTAAGCATCTGACTTCAGCTCAGGTCATGATCTCACTGTTTGTGGGTTTGAGCCCCGTGTCAGACTGAGCTGAGGGTGTGGAGTCCAGTTGGGATTCTCTCTCTGTCTCCTTCTCTCTCCCCCCCTCCCCTGCTTGTGCTCTCTCTCTCTCTCTCTCAAAATAAACTTAAAAAAAAAAAGGAGCACCCTACTAATGGAAACAGTTTGATTTCTGCATAAAGTTAATTCCTTTTAGTTTTTAAATATACTTTTTAATGTTTTATTTATTGTTGAGAAAGTGAGGCAGAGCACAGAGCACGAGCAGGGGAGGGGAGAGCGAGACAGGGAGACACGGAATCCAAAGCAGGCTCCAGGCTCTGAGCTGTCAGCACAGAACTCCACACAGGGCTCAAACTCACAAACCACAAGATCATGATCTGAGCCGAAGTCGGACCCTCAACTGACTGTGCCACCCAGGCGCCCCAGTTCCTTTTATTTATATTTAATGTAAGTTGGATATTGTGATTCTTTCTTGCTGAATTCATCAGTTTGGGAAAATGAGAGAAGGAGAGAAGGAGCTAAGGTAGTTGAATCTGTAAGCTGCAGAGAGAGCAACTCTTGATGATGTTGGCAGCTTCATTTTGGAAACTCAAGCCTGCTCCCTGCCATGTAGAATGCTGCCTGCCCTTAGAAGGTTCTCCCTGGATGCCAGGGCTCTATTTACTATTCTGGTGTGCTGGGCTAACATTTGGGTGAGGCTTTTTAGGGGGGTAAAGAGTTGCCTGGAAGGAGCAAACAGCTAATGAGAGGGGGCCAGTGTGCCACTGCCTTGGGCATGAGGACAGTGCAACTAGCAGTCTGGCAATTAGCCAAAGGTCAACACACGTAGAATCGTTTATTAACACTGACAGGAATATTAGACAGTAATGTCAGCCACACGTCAGAGAGAGTGGTCCCACTAGGTGCTTGTACAAGAGAAAGAAAGGAGAGTGGTCACTGTTCTTGGCCAAGATTTCAAAGAAGAGATGGGATGCCAGCTTTGCCTTCAAGATGAGATAGATAGGCTGAGACGTCAAGGATGACTTTACTAGCATTTTACGAGGCGTGAGCAATTTTATCCAAAGGAAATAAGATAATGGACTGAGCAGTGGAAGGATATATATAGCAACCCTGACTGACCCCTTGCAGGGACACCTGCCACTAGCAATTTATCTTCTCTATCTATCCCCTTTCCTCCCTCCTGCCCTCCCTCCCTCCCTCCCTCCCTCCCTCCCCCCCTCTTCCTTCCCTCCCTCCTTCCCCCCTCTCTCCTTCCTTCCTTCCCTCCCCCTTCCTTCCCTTCCTTCTGCCTCCCTCCCTCCCCCTTCCTTCCCTCCCTCCTTCCTTCCTCCTTCCCCCCTTCCTTCCTTCCCTCCCTCTTTCTCTCTTTACTTTCTTTCCTTTTTTTTATATCTTTCCCTATTTTTTTCTCCCAAATTTTCTTTTATCTTTTTAGATTAAAACATTTTAATATCATTTTTCTCACTAAAATAATCATTTATGGCATATTTTTATATAAATAATATTATAATATATAATATAATATAATATAATATAATATAATATAATATAATAAGAAAATGTAGAATCCATGGAGGATCTCTCACTCGTTCAGGGAACTCCAAGGCCCGGGTGGAAAGTGTCAAACGTCACTTCTACTCACACTCTGTTGGTCACTATTTTAAGTCACTCTATTCTTACTGTTGAAATGTAACCAAGGTCAGACTGTAGAGCATATTTTTCGTATGATCCCATGTTTAGCAACTGTTTTTTTACAAACTCATTTCTCAAGATCTTATTTCTTCCTTATGAATTTAGTTTCCTCCTTACAGAAATATACACATTAGTCGTTCCTTCAGTCATGATCCATGTGTGGGAAAATGTATTTATTTTGCCCTCATTTACAAAAAATAAAGGTTTTTTTTTTTATGTTTTAGCCTGTAATTGCAGCTTGGGGTTTGTTTTCCCTCAGCATTCTGAAGACATCAATTCATTGTTTGGTGTTGTTTGGGTTTTTTCTGGCTAGGTGTAACATTGCCATCACTTTTTAAACTTTTTAAAATTAAATTTTGTAGTTTGGAGTAGATTTAGGTTTATAGGAAAGCTGCCAGGATATCACAGAGTTCTCTTTACCTAGTTCCCTGCTTTATTTGTGTTTTAATGGGAAATCTGTTGCTTTAAATGTCATTCATTTAAGGGCAATATGTCTTTTCTTTCCCGATTTCTCTTATGTGCTCTTTCTTTATTGGTATTCATCCTGATGTGCATAATTTTGGATTTCGTTTTGTTTCTTAATTTTCCTGCTTTCCAGAGTATTTCTTCAATTTGGGAGCTACCATCTTCCAACTATTATGTTTTTGAAGATTGCCCCTTACCGATTTAACCTAAACCCCCCTGTATACATCTATCTTCTTGTTTATGAATTCTCTGTTTAACTGTGTCTTTTGTGTTGTTGAACTGTTCCATCGAGCTGTTTAGTGTATACTTTTTCTTCTAGAGGTAATCTGTTCAATTTCCACATTTGCCTTTTTTTTTTTTTTCCAAAAGAATAATTTTCTTTCATTATGCTTCTGGAACTTATTCTAATCCCTTAATCATTTAAAAAAATTAATGTTGACTTATTTTTGAGAGAGAGACAGAGTACAAGCAGAGGAGGGGCAGAGAGAGAGGGAGACACAGAATCCGAAGCAGGCTCAAGGCTCTGAGCTGTCAGCACAGAGCCCAATGTGGGGCTCCAACTCAGGATCGGTGAGATCATGACCTGAGCCAAAGTCAGACACGACAGCTGAGCCACCCAGCTGTTCCTGCTAATTATTTTATCTTATTTTATTTTTTTAATGTTTATTTATTTTTGAGAGAGAGAGACAGAGAGAGAGACAGAGTGTGAGGGGGGGAGGAGCAGAGAAAGAGGGAGACACAGAATCTGAAACAGGCTCCAGGCTTCGAAGTGTCAGCACAGAGCCCGCCGTGGAGCTAGAACTCGGGACCAGAGATATCATGACCTAGGCCGAAGCAGTCACCCAACAGGCTGAGCCACCCAGGTGTCCCAGCCTGCTTATCATTTTAAATATCCTTATTCTGTAGCCTCTTCCCAGATTGTCATATTATTTCAGGTTTGTGGATATCTGCTTATGCTGCTTTTTTATTGCTGCTGATTCTTGCTTAAAGTGAATTAATTATTTCCTTATGTGATCTGTAATTTTGTATTGGCATGCACCTTGGGCAGGCTATATCCTTCACCTCCTCCAATGGGAGCTCCATGTACTTAGGCTTTTGAAAGAATATCTACATGGTCATTTTATGTTTGTTTCTCATGAGGTCCTTAGGGTTTCAGCAACCAGAATCATTCTGTTTATACTCAAAGTACAATTTGGGGGGCCCAAATCTTTCATGTTATCTGTATTCTTTATTCATCAAGTTGTTCCCCCTTTCAGCAATTGAGTTTTCCAATTATTACTTTGTTAACATTACATTCTTAAATTTAAGCCTCTATTTCTTGTTTTTATTTTTGAATTTCATATATGCCCTATCGAGTCACCCTGTAAATGATCAATGATTCTGATTTGGATTTCTTTTCCAATTCATACATCATTTTTATTTGTATTAGTTGTAACATCGTTTTTACATTGACAAGATTTATAACATTTATATTCTGTTTTATAAACATCACTTCCAGATCAGCCTTATATATTTAACGTAGCTCTCTGCTCATCAACATTTTTCTGACCATGTCTTTCTCATTTCTGAGATCTTTATTCTGTTTCATCTTTGAGTTGCTTAGACTTTCTCACATAAAGTCCTCCCCTAGCCCAACCTGCACATCTGTAAGGAAAACACATAGCTTTAGGTTTCTTGAGGTCTTGCGTGTTTTCTGATGTCTTTCTTTTGCAAAATCTCTTGGCTTTTTATAAAATGCAAAATTATAAACCCTCCTAGTGGTTGAGTTGCTTTTGTGCTTTGGTCAAATATAAGTTTTATACTTTGGTCAAAAATAAATTGGATAGATTATTAAAATTAGTTGGTAGATTATTAAATCTACCTGTATGGATAGATTTCTGAATCCTCGGTCCTATTTTGTTGATCTGTGTGTCTATCACTCTGCCAGAAGCATAGAGTCTTGATTAACTATAGCTATACAATATGTCCTGAAATTGAATGGAGTGATTCCTCCTTCCTACTTTATTTTTGTTTTCAAAATCGTTTTAGCTATTTCCTTGGCCTTTCCACACGGATTTTTGCATTACATTTTCTATATCCACAGAAGTATTTTTGGAATTTTGATAAGACTGCATTATGTTTGTGTGTCATTTCAGGGAAAATTGCCATCTTTGCAATGTTGAGTCTTCTAAACCATGTCCATTCCTCCATTTATTAAATCTTCTTGGATTTCTGTCATCAGCTTTTTGCATTTCTTAGCATACAAGTCTGGGATGTGTTTTGTTCTATTAATGCCTAGATGTTTCAGTTTTGTTTAGTGGTTATAAAAGTCTGGTGATTTTTAAATGTTCATTGTTACTACTATAGTTGATTTTTGTATGTTGATCTTGTTACCTATGACCTCATGACCTCACTTATAGTTCCAGAGGTTATTTTTTGCTTCTTTGATAGTTTTTGTTTTTGTACATTCCCCAAATGGGAGATAGTTACATTTCTCGCTTTCCTACCTGTACACCTTTATATTCTCTCTCTGCCTCACTGAGCTGACTAAAGATTCTACCACTCTGTTGAAAGGCAGTGATGACATTAGACATCTTGACTTGTTCCTAATCATAGGAAAGAGCATTCAGTTTTTCGCTGTTAAGTATAATAGATGTAGGTTTTCATATGAGTTCTTTATCAAGGCCAGGAAGTCCTCCTTTATGACTATCTATTCTTGGAGTTCTCCCTAAACGGGTGTTTAATTTTGTCAGATGATTTTTCTGCATAAATTTATATGATCGTGTGATTTTCTTCATTCGTCTATTAATGTATGGCTTCCACTGATTGATTTTTTTAATATTGAACCCGTCTTGAATCCCTGGAATTAACTCTACTGGGTCAGGGTGTGTCATTCTTTTTTTATAGAATGCTGAACTCAATTTGCTAATAGTTTGTTAAGGATTTATATTCATAATGGATATTTGTCTGTAGTTTTCTTTCTTTCTTTTCAGTGTCTTTATCTAATTTTAGTATCAGGGTAATACTTGACTCATAAAATGAATAGGAAGTGTTCTCTCTCCTCTTATTTTCCGGAAAAGATTGTGTAGAATTGGTGCTAATTCTTTTTTAATCATGTTGTAAAATTCTCCAGTGAAAATATCTGGGCCTAGGCTTAGAGATTTCTTTTTTGAGAGTTTTAAATTATAAATTCAATTTTCTTAATAGTTATGGAGCTATTCAAGTGAACTATTTCATAGTAGGTGAATTGTTGTAGTTTTTATTTTTTGAGGAATTGGTCCATATAATCTACATTGTCAAATTTATGTGCATAGAGTTTTTTGTGGTATTCCCTTATCCTTTTGATGGCTGCAGAGTCTGAAGTGATAGTCCTCTTTCATTTTTGATATTGGTATTTAGTGCTTCCTTGTTCTTTTCTTTGTTAGGCTTGCTAGAGGTTAGTCAATTTTATAGATTTTTTTTCCAAACAGTCAGCTCTTTTTCTCATTGATTTTCCCTATTGTTTTTCTGTTTCAATTACATTGGTTTCTATTTCTTTATTATTTCTGTCCTTGTTTTCTACCTGCTTTGGGTTTATTTTGCACTTATAGTTTCTACTTCCTGAGATAGTAGTAGATTTTTTATTTTAGACTTTTCTAAGGTAAGCATTTACTGCTGTAAATTTCCCTCTCACCATGGCTCTATGTCTCACAGATTTTGATAGGTTATATTTGCAATTTCATTCAATTCAATGCATTTTTTTTTCTTTCCCTTGAAATATCCTATTTGACCTTCTGCATTATTTAGTGGTGTTTTTACTTACTTTCCAAGTGTTTGGGAACTTTCCTTTTGTCTTTCTGTTTTCAATTTCTGGCTTAGTTCCATTGTGGTCAGTTAATACACTCTGTACAATTTTTCTCCTTTTAAATTTATTGAGCTTTATGTAGAGTTGAGGATATGTTCCATATGGGTATATATTCCATGTGCATTGGAAAGGAATATGTGTTCTGCTGTTTAGAGGTGAAGTATTTTATTAATGTCAGTTAATAGCTTGTTGGTTGATAGTGTTGTTGCTGATTTTCTGTCTAGCTGTTTAGTCAACCATTGAGAAAGGAATTTTGGAGTCTTGAGCTATAATTATAGATTTGTTTAATTCTCCTTTCAGTTCTATCAGTTTTTGCTTCACATATTTATGCAACTTTGTTTGGTGTATACACATTTTTATGGACATTTTTATCATCATATACCCCTCTGCCCATGGTTATTTCCTTTACTCTGACAACACCTTATCTGATATTAATAGAGCCACTCCTACTTTTTTTTATTAATGTTTGTATGGAATATCTTTTCCATTCTTTCACTTGCAGTGTACCTATGCCATTATACTTTAAGTGATTTATTATAGACAGCATATGGTTTCATCACATTTTTAATCCACTCTGACAATCTCACTTAATTGGTGTATTTCAACATTTACATTTAATGTTATTGGTATGTTAGGGCTAAGATTTCCATTTATTGTTTCTCTATTTGTACTTTCTCTCTTTTTTTTTATCTCTGTTTTCTTTCTCCTGTCTTCTGTGAATGGATATTTTTTAGAATTCCATTTTAATTTATCTATAGGTGCTTGAGTGTGCTTCTATGTATAACATTTTTCGTTCTGAAAATACTACATTATATACACACAACTTGTTATGATCAACTGGTGTCACATTGTTACCAGTTCAAGCAAACTGTACAAAACTTACCTCCCTGTACCTTCTTTGCCCCCCATTTGTCATATAATGATCTTCAATATTTATATAATACAAGGAGAACATGTCACACAAGTTGACAATGCTATGTTGTCAAACAAAGAGGAAAAGAGAAACCTTTTGTATTTATCCATATTTTTCCTCTTTTGATGTCCTTTCCTTATTCCTCATGTTCTAAAATTTCTTCTTTTATTATTTTATTTCTGTTTAGAGTATTCCCTTTAGCCATTCTTACAGGGTGGGTCTGTCATCAACAGATTCTCAAAACTTTACTTCCTGTAAGAATGCCTTTAATTTTCCCTTCATTGTTGGAATTTTTTTTTTTCTGATTTCAGCATTCTAGGCTGATAGTTCTTTTCTTTCCACCTTGAAGAATGAGTGTGCCATTTTCTTCTAGTGTCTATGATTTCTGAAGAGAACTCTGCTGCCATTCAAATATTTTTTTTCTTTAGTGTCATTTCCCTATGTTTCTCTCTCACTGCCTCTGAGATTTTTGATGTGCCTTTGTTTTTCAGAAGGTTGGTGGTAATTTGTCTCGGTGTGGATATTTTTGAGTTTATCTGTCTGGGCTTTGCTCAGCTTCTTGTACTTGTCAGCTTATGTCTTTTGCCAAATTTAAGAAATTTTCAACCATTACTTTGAATATATTTTCAGATTTTCTTCTTTTTGAGACTCTGATGGAATGAATGTTAGATCTTTTGTTATAGTGCACAGGGTCTTAGTGTCCTGCTCGTTGGTTTAGTCTATTTTCACTAATGTACAGATTGAGTAATTTCTATTGTTTTATTTTCAAGTCCACCAAATCCTTCCCCTGTCTCTTCGATTCTGCTGTTAAGTCCATCTGCTGAATTTTTTGTTCATTTATTTATTTTTATTTTTCAATTTTCAACTTTCCATCTGATTCTCCTTTGTGCCTTATATTTCTTTGCAAGACTTTCTATTTCTTTGCCATATTTTACATTTCTGTTATTGTACACTTCTCACTTCTAAAATTTAATTTGATTTTTTTATATTTTGTTTATATTATATATCATATATACATATATATGTGTGTGTATATATAATAAATATAATATACTATAATATTATATATATTATAATATATGATATAATATATATTATATTATATATAATATATATTATTATTATATAATAATATTATATATTATATATAATATTATTATATTATATATTATTATTATATATTATATATATTATTATATTATAATATTAATATTATATATAATATATATTAGTATATTATATATATTATATATTATATATATTATTATAATATATATTATATATTATAATATAATAATTATTATATTATAATTATTATATTATATTTATCTGCAATTTTCTATTTCTTTACTGAGGCATTATATTTATTTTCATGTATATCCATCATTCTCAGTGGAGCACTTGTGTGATGTCTGCTTTAAAATCCTCACTGGATGATTCTCTGTCATGTTGGTGTTTGTATCTATTGGTTGTCCTGATTCTTGGTGTGATGAATAATTTTATATTGAAATCTTGACATTTTGAATATTATGCTATAAGACTAAGATTTTATTTGAATCTTCTGTTTAAACTGGTCTCCTCTGGCACAACCCAGATAGAAGAAGAAGGGACTTTGTACAGCCAAGTGGAGGTGAAAGTCTAGGTACCCCATTTAGCCACATTGATACCTTGCGTGAGAGGGCCCCTTGTTACTGCTGGGCAGTGGGGAGAGTTTCAGGTCCCCTCTAGGCCTTCGCTAATATCACTCTGGGTCACAGGGGCAAGAGGGCCCTTCTGCTGCCCTCCACTGGCATTGGTGGGGTTAGTCTTGTTACTAACAGTTGTGCATGGAAGTCCAGGCTCCCCCATGGCCTCCAGTGGTATTGATGGGTAAGGGACCTCACTACTGGGCACTAGGAATGAAAGCTCTGGCTCCCTATTCTACCCACTCTGATGCCTCAGCTTGGGAGAAAGGAAGGGATTGTGGGCACCTTGTTACAGTCTAGTGGGAGTAGACGTCTAGGTTCCCTGCTTCTCTTGGTGGGATGGGTGTGGGCCCACTGGTTTTTCGGTGGTGTTTGGCTCGAGTCAGGCTATTATGGTTTAAACTGGTCTTTCTTGCTAGACTGCCTCTTCCCTTACCATCTGGCTAGAGAGAACTAGCTCTTGTGGCTCTTTTTCTCCACACCTGTTAGTATTTCCACATTGTCAGCTTGTCTAGCTCCAAGTCAGGGATGTAAGGGGCAAAGACAAAAGACAGGGAGATCACCACTGTATTGTCCATTAGTCCTGAGACCTCATCTCGTCAACTTCCTTCCCTCCATATTTCATCCACATTTCAGACTCTTCTTATGTTTGTTTTAAAATATCCAGGATAATTTATGAGGAGGAAAAAAGAGAAGTCTTCTCTGTCTGTACAGAAGAAGAAATCCCTCAATATGTAATTTGATTTTCTAATTTATTACAATACTTACACTTTATTTGGAAAATGAGTGAGAGACATGAAGTTTTTTAGGTCTTTGCATATGTAAATTAAATATATATATATGTATAATATATATGTATAAAATGTAATTTAACAATATATTATACGCTTATTTTATGTTATATATCTCAGTGACAAAAGAAACCACGTTTGTTTGAAATCAGTAAAATCACTAACATGATAGTTATGGTGTAATTAGTATAGAAAATCTTTGAAAAAGAACTCAAATAAAAAGTAATTCCCCCAAAGATGGTCCAAAACATAGATTTTTCTACATACATACTTGCTATATGTTCAATGTGGCAACTGTTTATTGTGGGTCTCAGCACACTGTAGACATTCTATAGAATAATATAGAATGAGCAAACGATGTGGGCCTGATTCACCACAGGCCTGGAAACATTATTAAGGATAAAAAGAATTTAAGAATGTGAAGATTAGTATTTAAAAGAAGAAAATCTCAAAGAGATGAAGCCATCAAAGCAGTCATTTGGTGGAAATGAAGATGAGCTTTTAGAAATGATATATCACATTTTGTTGGATGCTGAGGAGTTGGAAATCCATTTTAGATATGAGAATTTGGCTACCTGAACAAAGTCTTGGAAAAACACTTAGTCTGGTGTGTTTGGAGGATCACAACCAGGACAGCCTGACAACTTGGCTGTGGTAGGAAAGGTCCAGGTCCATCAGTGACCAGAGCAGACCCCACAGTGGAGGCAAGACAGGCCCTCGTTAGGGGAAGACTGACCCTGTAGTTCACTCGTGGACTCCTGCCAACAGGACCCTGGAGAGAACATCCCATCCATCAATACCATATTGCCATTAATAAGCAAGAAAGAGTCATTGCAAGTTCCTGCATTTGGAAGTAGCACGATAAAAATGATGCCTCAGAGAAGTTACTAGCCATGCCAGTCTGAATGGTTTTGCTGTAGTTATAACCCAGGTGTGAACCAACAAATCGCAATGTCCGCCCTCCTGCAACACCATGTCTCGGTCTTCTTTCGTGTCCAGGGTAGCGCGGTGGAATTAACATTTGTTGATTGCCTTTACTTTGCAAGGCACTCTGCTAGACAGCATCTGTGTGCTTTCTGATTCAGTATTCACAACACCTCCTGAGGTGTTATTATTGACATTCTGTGAGACTGAGGGGTTTTCCAAGGTCTCATAGCCAGGATTTAAGCTCAGCCTCTTGACATTGTACAGAATGTCATCTCAGTCCCCGGTAGGGTGACAGTTGAGTCAAGGCAATCAGTTCTTGCTGACTTGAGCTCATGTTACAGTTGGGCAGCTCTTACCTTCCTTTACTCAGCTGCTTTATCACCCACAACTCTGCCTGTAAAATATGATAACAATTTAATGCTGTGGTGCTGTGGAAACACGGTTCATATTTCTTCCCTTTTCTCTCCATTCGGGCAATGTCCCACCAGACCTTCGGTTTAGGAGACTGAGGGCCTGGAGAGCATGGAAGCTGCTCCCATCAGTCAGTAGACAATTAAGAAACTGGACTCTGATTCATTTCCCAAGCTAACATGTAACTGTGCTGCTGATTACCCATTTTCATTGTTTATGGCAAGCCAGGTGGATGAACGGCTCTGCCTGATTTATGAAGTGCTTGCCTTCTATAAATCACAGAGTAGAAACCCAGCACGCTGTTAATCCTAATTGGTTAAGTCCTAAGTAGGGAGTGATTAGAAAGTGTTCAGGAAAGAAGGTACCTCATGCAAATGAGGTAGATACACCGTTCCTTGGGAGGAAATATCCCCTGCTCACAATATGTGGTCAAGGTTTGTTGTCCATTCCTGCTACCTCTTACTGGTCAACCCCTGCTGATCTTCCATTTGTGAATAAACTAACATAAAAGGGAGAGAAGGCAGATGATGGGAAGCACAAGCACCGTAGAAAAGGAATGCTGTCTGCCTACTTACTTAACTCCCTCCTTTATTAATTTCAACCTGGATTAATTGTCTAACTCCAATAAACCATCCATCATAATGAAGGAGAACTAATGCACGGACTCAGAGTGCTGTGAGTTACAGTGAGAAACATTAAAGCTTCTGGTCTCCGCTACCTGAATTCCAATTCCACTCTTCCCTGGGCATAGTTGACATGACATTCTCTGATACTCAGTGACACCCTTCTCAGATGTTTCACTTTGAGCCCAAAAGACTTCAGAGATCTTAAATATGTGAGGTTGTCCACCTCTTCTGACTGGAAATCTTCTGATTGGACTTAGAAATGCAGATTCTTCTTGCAAAGGAGGAAGGAAACCCAAAGATTTTATGTGATTTCCTCCCCACATCTCAAAATAATGGTGGAGGACACAGAAAACTGTGCCTGAAGCATATTTAGAAGAGCAGGGAGTGTTGAGATTACAGCTCCTAGAGGATAACTTTCATTCTTCCTTTCCAATCACTTGTAAACGCTCCTTGTAACTTTTCTTTTCATTTCCCTCTCCTTTCTCCCCACCTCCCTCTCTCCTTCCCTTCCCTTCTGTATTCTTCATCCCTTTTTCCTTCCTTCCCTTCCTCTCCTTCCTTTCTTCTCCCATTTCCTGGGAACCCATGGCAGATGCAGCAGCAGCAGGAGCAGCGTCACTTCAGAACTGGATGATGAGCCCCCCTGCATGGAGGAGATTGATTACAGTACAGACAACAGCTCAGACCAGGAAGGAAGCTTCTCTGAGCTGGACCGGCAGATCCAGGAGTGTGCTTTCAACAAGGATGAGGGAGGGGAAGAGGAGGAGGGGTCAGGACAGGGAAGAAAAGCCATCCCATAGCCCCAGGGTTGTAGTGAGTTCCAAGTCCCTAACCATTGGACTAGCGGCTAAGTAGTTTCTTCACCATCAGAAACTACAGTGTTGATGCAAAAAACCAGCCCACGTGAGCTCAGCAACCTATTTCCAGATTTTGTTCTAGTGTCACTATGCATAGAGACTGGCTACGTCATAATTATACCATTTTACAGACATAGTTAGGTGGCCTTTGGAGCCTTTGCATGCTGCCATTATGCTAGAATGAGCTGCTTTCAGGATTACCATGGATCCTCTCAACACTATTTTGCGCTCCTCTCCATTCCTATGCTTGAAGTCGGAGCAGACTGGAAGGAGGAGTTGAGGCTACTTTTTGGCTTCTCAGCCAGATTTCTATGTGGTTGTTTAAGTTGTTCTAAATATGAGTATTACCTCCTATTGTTGTCTTCCTACTATAGCATCTGAGCTCCTCAGCACAAATTGTGAGCCCTACTGAGACTTCTGAGAGTCCTAGCAGCATATTTAGTTTCTGAGTTATTGAACATGAAAGGCTGCACAACCAAAAATTTGCAAGCATCATGCTTGGTCTGTTTTAACAGTATATATTTTACAGATCCAGTATAAACCAGGACCCGTCCTAGGTTCTAAGGGAGAAGGCACAATACTGAATAAGACATGGCCAATGGTTTCTACAAACTTGAAAATCCTATGAATTCAGGCCACTAACCATAATGCTGGGAGGCAGCAAGCCATACTGGAAAAATCATTCACTTCAGGCTCAGACAGATGTGGCTCATATCTTGAATCTGGCAGTCACTTGTTATGAGAACTAAGGCAACTAATTAAATTTCCCCAAACCTCAGTTTTCTTATACATACAATTGAGATGAACATGTTTATATCATATCTTTATCATAAAGCTATCATAAAGATGAAACAAGATAATATATAATAATATAAAAGATTGGCACATGGTAGACACTCAACAATGTTGGCTTCTTTTCCTCCATAGTACAAGTAGAACATTCTGTATGAGTACTTTCACAGTTATACAAAACATTACCTAAAGCCACATGGTTGGAAAGTACTCCCTCTTCCTGGAGGGGATTGGGAAGGAGGTTACATGGGAGCAGAGTGTAGGAGGTTGGAATGTCATAGAATAAGTGAAATGGAGCAAGAGCCTTCAGCATGCAGAGGCAAATAGATTAGAGATTTAGACGACGACATATACAGGGCCCATGCAGAAAGGATGAGAAGGGGCATGGAAGACAGGTACTGAATGACAGATAAGATGGAGAAAATAGGGTAGATCAAACTTACATTTGTCTAGATGCCATATATATATTTAGTTATGGTTAGGTTTGGCTCTGAGAGATGGAAAATCCAAAATTGCAGTAGCTTTTGTGAAACAGAAGTCTATTTCTCTTTTGTATGGTTTCCATATAGAGGTAGGCCAGAGCTGGTATCATAAGTACATGGTGTCCAGCACTCAACTTGTATGGGCTTCCAGGTCTGCTGTGTGTTGGTTGGTTTTAACCTTAATCTAAGATGGCTGCTAAAGCGTCAGCCTTTGTATCTACATGTCAGCCGGCAATAAGAAAGATAGAAAAAGAACACAGTCTCTGTATTTCAAAAGCCATGCGATATGCTTCTCCTTAATCCCACCATCTAGAAAGAGGTCCTATGACTGCAGGTAGCTGCAAGAGAGGTTGGAAAATATAGTCTTTATTTGAGGTGGGCCTAGGGAAAAGGAAATAATACAAACTGGAGATCAAATACTGCCAAATACTTTCCTTGATAAACCAATCACCACCAAGAGATTTGGGAAACAATCATCTCAGAAAAAACTCATAGCAACCCTCTAGACCAGCAGAAAACCACACAGTAAAACTTTGCCATAATGTAGCCCCAAGGCATAGGAGAAAGTCATGTGTGCTATGATTTAAGGAGCTGATGTTATTATTATTATTAGTAGTAGTAGTAGTAGTAGTATTACCACTACTATTATTATTTAGAGTCTCTTCTTTTTCCAACTCCCTTCCAAATTTCTTTGCTATAGTTCAGAAATCCTATATCCATTCTTTGCACTATGACACTCAGATGTCTATAACATATATAAGAGGTTTAAGGGAAATAACAAAGACATTGAATTCAAATCCCAGATAACAGCAGTCCTGAACTTCTCTCGTAAACTTTTCCACTCTTAAATAGAAGATAACATAAAGTTTCCGTTCTTTCCTTGTTTTGAGGAGTCAAGAAGATAGTTTTGCTGAAAATGTAACTGTCGGGAAGGACAGAAATAATACTAACTCATCATCACCACTTTGTTCCCCAGCTCAAATTAGTTTATGGGATGAGCTTCTCATTACCTGATAGGTTTCTGAGAAAAAAGTGATCAGGACATTGTAAATTTCTATGTAGCATGTTCGGGGAAAGCCAGGGACATGGAACATGTGGTTCATCTATGTAACAAACATATATTGAACACCTATTATGTGTCCTGTACTTTACTAAGCTCTAAGGATGGAGAGAAAAGGACCCACTCTGCTTGCAAGTTGTTTGCAGTTCAGTGGGAAAGATGAGCAATACACACTTTAATACAGTGGCACATGCCTTTGTGAAGCTTGTGTTGGTAGACAATGTTGGAATCACCAAATCTAATGGAGCAGCAGTGGTGGGAAACGTTACCAAGATGTGATAATTGAAGTGATTCTTGAAGGATGTACAAGGGTTTTCAGGTAAAAAGGAGAAGAAGCATGCTAAGAAGTAGAAAGAGATTGTGCAAAAGCCCTGTGTTGGGGTTACAGCTTGAAATAAAATGATGAGCGTGACCGGCTTAAAAGATGTGTTTGCATGCGGGTAAGGGAAGGGAGTGACAAGAGATGAAATTAAGATTGGCATCGAGATGATCAAGCAACATTTGACGTGCCTTGATGGAAAAGTTGAATTTTATTCTGAACGTGCTGGCAGAGACAAGGAATGTTCCTCAGAAGCATGCCCAGGAGTGATGTCCGCAGGCATGCATCAGCACCACTGCATAAGTACTTGCTTATGACTGATGGATTGGACACCCTGCTGTGCTGGTAGTTTAATAGCATGAGTACCCTAGGTGTAACATTTCCATATTTGAAGATCAGCAGGTTTGCAGTGAGGTGAGAGATAATGAGTGCAGTTTAGGGCCATGAATACTGGGGGCCCATGACATGTCCATTTGGAAAGGACTCCTAGAAGCCAGAGGTGCATCAGTAGAAGGAGAGTTATATCCAGTGAGATAGGGACTATGTGGAAGTCTTGAACAAGTAAGCCCAGGTGCAAGTCAGCTGGGAAGGAGTTTGTTTGTAGGGAACAGAGGACCTGGAGAGAGAGCTTACTTCCCTCTCTTGCCACTGGGACTGAAGGCCATTCTGTGTCACACCTCACCAGTGTTCAGTCTGGGGGGAAGAGAGGACTCACTGGGAAGTCAACTCCAGATAGTCATAGGAGTGGCTCTTCCAGCCTGGCCAGACATGTCTCTTGCTGGCCAAACCACTATGGTGAACTGTTCTGAATACCCTCTTCTACCAAACTCAGAGCCAAACAAGATCACTCAATAATTCCTGGGAGTGGGAGGCTCCAATGGGAAGCAGATGTGGTTCAAAGTGTGCAGGGGTGGGATGAGAGTCTAGAGAAGTGATGTTGGGGCCAGGTCATGGCACAGGTGTCGTGTATCCGTCGTTATCCAGTGCTCTGTCTGGCAGGGGTGTGGGTGGGGATGCTTCAGTTTCCTGGGGGAGCCCTGTGCACTTTCTCTGATGGGGGCAAAGGGGGGTAGCTTGTTTGTTATGTCTTTAGGATAGTCCTATTGAGGGTAGAGAAGCACAATGCTTCTTGCGATCCCATAAGGATCATACTTCCATGATCCCCTAAGGGTGGAATCTACTGGCTGCTCTTGACACTTTCCTGTGATAGAAAACTTCTTAGCTTCATAGTTCCTACAGGAAAAAGATCCCTGCACAACCTGGCCCCAATCTTCTTTACAGACTCAGGTTCTGCTATTATCCAAACTCTTTAGTTTGCCATAGGACACAACTTTATTTTATCCCATCACACATATACAGTGTGTGTGAACACACACACACACACACACACACACACACACACACACACCACTTCTTGAGCCACATAGCTCCATAAAAACCCTCTGAATTTTCAAACATGATCACATTTTTCTTCTGTCTCTGATGAGCATCTCCCATTATATCATGTGGGGGTTGCAAGGCCCAGTTCAAATATCACCTTTCTTCTGTAAAGCCTTTCCTAATCACCCAAGCCAAGTTATATCATCTCTCTTCTGTGTCCCTGTTGCACTGTTTAGGCATACCTTCTAAAGCATACTTTCTAGTTACAATTTTATTTGTGTATTTTTTATAGCCCCCCCCCAGTGGCTGATGGGTGGATTCGTCTAAGACACACGCCCCTGATATTTTCTTGCTATCTCTCCCTGCATCTAGCATACTTCTTGACACATCGAAGGCAGTCAAATGTGTCTTCCCCCCGCCTCAAACCTGAACACCAAGGTCTCAGTGAAATCCCATATATTTCCCTTAAATCCCTTCATCTTCCATCTCAAATCAGAGTTTGTGTTACAGGAAAGGTAAGTGATTTCACTAAAAGGGTGCCTACCATGTGCACATCTCAGCCTCCCAAACTGACAGTTGCCACGGAAGACTGTTTCCCATGGGGGGCAAGCTTAAGAAGGAACAGAGTGGCCTTGCCCTGGCCTGTATTATGCAAATGTTTAGATAGAGCAGAGAAGATATAGGAGCAGAATCTCTAAGAGTCGCCAGTGGCTGCAGTATTCATCCAGGTGCTTTGGACCACAGGCTCGCTTCAGTGGGAGCTGGCACATGGCTCCCTGTGCCTCGTGCCAACTTGGCTGCCTGGCCACTTCTTGCAATCTTTTCAGTGAGAATCCAAAAACTCCATCCATTGGCTCCAGTTGCTTCCAGGCCCCCTGAAAAAAAGGATTCAGAGCCACAGGGAACATTTGAAAATAACCTGATTCTTGAGTTACAAGCTCACCTTGAGGGATGCCAACACAAGTAAGGTCGCATTACATCCCTAAGAGGAGGAGTTCTCATGCACAGCTTTTATTTCCCAGTCTGGACAGCCAAGCTGTAGAGTCGGTTTCATGTTCCAAGGGGAGCCTCTGCTCTCTGCCAAGAGAAGGAGCGTCCGTGAAATGCCTGCCATAAGTCATCCTTGTTAGGGACTCAGGACAGTGGCCTGCATGGTGGGTCTGAACATTTGCACTGGCATTAGAGTGATAGATTCCCTTAGCCCTGCTGGTCCACCCTGCTCCAGCCCCCTAAAGGCTCCAGTCTTGGAAAGACACAGACACAGTAGCCTGGGTACTCACCATGAGAGCTTTTTTTTTTTTTGGGGGCAAAAATAATTCATTAGGTCTGGAGCCTGCTGCGGTCTTCTCAACAGATGTCCTCTTTTGTTCATGCAGCACTTTGGCTTCATGAGTGCCCAACTGATTCTTGATAAAGAGTGTTGTTTAGAAAAAAGAAAGCGGTAAAAAGACATTTTTGGGTAAAAATGGATTGTATTATGGTCTTTCAGTGCCTAATAAAAAGAGAATACAATTGCATATGACTTAAAATCATCTACTGCACGCATTTCAACACAATGGAGATGGACTTGAGCTTGAGTTCCCTACCATACAACACACACACACACACACACACACACACACACACACACACACACACAATGTAGGTGCAGGGTAAAGCCTATAAACAGAGTGAGTGAGGGAAAATTCATTATCAGACTCATGATTACAAAAGCAGGGCACCACTAGATAGTGCCTTTGCCCCATACTGCCACACACAAATTGAGATGGAAAACTTTTGGGGAGAAGGTGAGGCCCTCTCATCAGCGTATGGCATAAACTGGTCTTCTAGGATGTATATATTTTGAGCCTGCTTCGGCCACGAAGAAAAATGGATTCAGTTCTCTTTGGAAGAGACTGCATACTTGTGGAAGAATTACCAAATAAACCACATCTGGGTCTCATGACAAGACAGAATAGAGCAATGTATGGGAGCCTGGAACAGCTGGTTATTCTGATTAGGAGTTTCTGACGATCTTTTCTAGGGTGAATGGGGTTAAAATGATTTCTTAGCAGCAGACACGTATTACTACCAACCCCCACTCCCCCTCCCAAAATGTTACTAATAATAATGAAGTACAGTTGTTGGGAACAATTCATTTGAGGTATCTGAGTGTGGCTTCATTCTCTGGGGGTCAGGACAAGAAGTGGTGTCAAGGTCAGTTCTGTATACTAGCTGTGGGACAGAGTGAGGGAGCAAACAGACTGACCGCCCTGCTGGCCAGAGTATGGAAGTTGAATGAATGGATGTTCTTTGACAGAATTGTATCAACCGATCCCCACCCATGCCTCAGTCTGAAGAGGAAGTTATTTTAAAAGGTATTAGGGGAGGAAAACCTGTCTTCCTACTCGGCTCATACTCTTTTAAGCTCTCACTACCATTCTGTGTAATAGATGGGCATCATTATTGCCACTTTCTTTTTTTTAAATATTTATTTATTTTTGAGAGAGAGGAGGCGTGGGCGTGTGAGTGGGGGAGGGGCAGAAAGAGGGAGAGAGAGAATCCGAAGCAGGCTCCGTGGTGTCAGCACAGAGCCCAATAAACGGCTCAATCCCATAAACTGAAATCATAACTAAGAGCCAGACGCTGAACTGACCGAGCCACCCAGGCACCCCAATTGCCAGTTTCAAAGTGAGGTTCAGTTGTACTTAAAGGCACTTTCACTAGGTGATGGGGCTGATTTCTGCTCCCAAAAAGTTCTGATTTCCCACTCCATGCTACCGTTAACATGTGCTGAACATGAATACCTTCCATGTACAATAGTCTATGACCACTGCATGTGTAGTCGTGTTACGCTTCACGCGCTAACCCTGTGAGGTAAGCCCTCTTGTTTTCCTTCTTCGACAGGTGAGGTTTCTCAGCATAAGAAGGCAAGCACTTGCCTGTGCTTATGCAGCCAGTAAGTAGTAGGACCATGGTTCCGACACAGGCGGTCTGACCCCTGGGTCTGCACTCCAAGGGAAAAGCGGCTCTTCAAACACCCCTGAGGGCTTTCCAGAAGCCACAGAGTAATTCCCTGTCTCCAGGAAGGGCGGGATCGTTGTTGTTTTCAATCCTGGATTCAAATACAAATAACTTGTCCTGGACATCCCTGCTTAATGCCCCCCACTCCACCTCAAACGCATAGGTTCAAAGTCACTTCCTCATGATTTCCTCCAAGTTCCTAAACTTGTTCACCTTGACAAGGAGTCTGTGTTTTCTTGCTTTTTTTGTGTGTCCAACGCACAGCCCAACGTCTGACAAAGGCAGGCACTCAAACCTTCACAAAACACATGAATCCACAAGTCTTGGCCAAGCCTGGCTCTTAGCTTTGGTTTGAACCCACCCGTCCCCTGATCTTTCTTCCTGATTCACTAGGAAGTGGGTTTCCCCCACTGCTCACCTCACCTGTGATTTTGCCTCCTTTACAGCCCTTCTCTGTGCAGCCCGATGATATTTGGAATGAGCATTTGTTTCCATTTCTGCTGCTTACAATCTTTTGGTGGCCTCCCACGGTCCCAAGGATAAAAGGCAAATGGAAGCCAGTACCTGAGCCCTTAGGGATCCAGCCACTGGCTAACTTTCTGGTATCCTGTCTTAACACAAGCCCCTACCAAAGTCATAAAACAACAGTTTCAGTTTCTGGAAAGCACTTTACTCTTTTGCTCTCTCTGCTTCCACCTCTGTGCCTTATTCTATTTATCATAGCCTATATGTATCCTCCTCCCCGTAGCCTTCCCTTATCTGACTCTGATGCAGAAACCGCGTCATAGCTTTGGCTGCGTGGTATTACCTAAAGGTTTGTCTATCTCTCCGCCCCCCCCCCCCCCCCCCCCGCCACTGCCCCACATCAGACTTTGCAGTTTTTGGAGAAGAGAGATGATGGTGTTCACTGCTATATGCTGAGGGCCTAGCACTGTGTCCAAGACAAGAGGGCCTTCGTTAAATATGTGTTGAATGACTGAGATCTTAATTCCCATTCCAAAGGTCTCCTGAGAATGACCTCCTACCCGTTGCCTCAGTAACCTATTAAACATGAATAGCGTTGCTGCAGAAAAGTAGGGCACGCCTGTGTCCAGCACAATCAGAGCAGCAAAGAAGCATCCAGGAAAAATCTCCCTCAGCTCCTGGTCTGTGATGCCTCCTGCTCTGTAATTTTCCAGAAGCAGCTTCCTTTTTTTTTTTTTTTTTTTTCCCTCCAAATGGCCTGTAGAGGTCAGAAAAGGGCCTTGGTTTCAGATCTCCAACTGTCCTCTGCCTGCATTAGCATTCACCCTGGGTGTCTACAATTAGGCAAACTTAGGCGCTGCACATAGGAGCGGAAATGCATTGACTTTAATAAAACAGAGTGTAAAACAACTTTAGATTGACTCCAGCCTTGTTTATTCTTGCACACTTGTAATTCTGGTTCGGTATATTCCCAGTGAAAGAGACCATTGTCCTGGGAACTGAAGCTTTTCCTTTCTCCATCGCTCCTGCAGCCAGTCCGTGGAGGCGAGCCGCACCAGCTCCCTGCTCCTGACTCATAGCAAAAATGTTTTTGTTTCTTAAAGAAAAACAATGACAAATTGGAGTGCGGGTACAATGAGAGGAGCTCCCACTGTCCTTCTAGACTTTTGGGGTTTTTTTCATGAATGTAAGTGCATTCAGAGTCCAAAAAGAAAAAAAAAATTAAATAATAAATATGGAACAGCCACTCTGGTGGACACCCATGTTGAAATTTAGGAATTGATGACTTTATTCCAGAAATTACTTTCTAGCGTATAGGAAAGAGCACTGAACTGGAATTTAAGAGCCCAGGATTTGAGGTCCAGCTCTGCAACTTTAATGTGGGATTTGGGGGGAGGGAGAGGATCCTTAATTTCTCTGGGTCTCAGTTTCTCCATCTGAGAGCTGGACCGGCTGAAATCTGAGGTCACCTCTATCTCTCATACTCACTGTGGCCGTGCTGGCCAGTCCATGGAGAAGGCCACCAGGCCTTGGGCTGGCCGCGCACGCACAGAGGGGCAGCTCAAGGTGTCTCACACTAGCGCTCTGTCCGCCCGGGGCCCGAGGCCAGGCCCCGCACAATGATCTTTTCAGAGCCCAGGCCGATGCCGTTGAGACGCTGCCAATGCCCGGCAGAATAAAAGCTTCCGAAATCAGGGCTAAAAATAAATAATGAGACAAAGGGACAACATAAACAGGAAGACCTAAAAGTGGGGGAGGGGGATCGAATTGAGTCAGCAACGTTGGGGTGGGGGGAGCGGTGGGGAGGAATATGAATTTGCTCTCATCTGTGATCATTGCCCTGCTGGGTGGTTGTGGGGTCACACGTGCTCGGGGAAGTGGCGCTGTCATACCACCCTGGGGAGAGGATGCCCTGCTCAGCAGAGGTGTGGCTGGTTCCAAGGCTCATTTCCTCCCTGCAGCGCAGCAAACCCGCCCATTCTACTCCCACTTTGCTGGCTGCTTGAAAAGTGTTCTTTAAGAGTCCTGTCCTGTTGCCTGCCCTCTGCTTCGGCACTGGGCCAGCTGCCCTCATTGACCTTGTCCCTCGGCATTAGGGGGCCAGCTTCCTCTTTACATACACTCAGGGTTTCAATGCAAATGACTCTGGGGTCTGGTGACTTGGACAGGAAAAGGGTTAGTCAAGGAAAGGGAGCTAATAGATATTAAGTGTGTTTCACATGCTGACCCCGGGGCTCGGTGCTTGATGCGATGGTCCAGGGACAGAGGAGCAGCTGTGGGGCAAGTCCCGCATGAGCTCCTCCCCTGCACAATTCTCTACTGTTCTTAGTTCTTCCTCCACCTTGCCAACGGTGGAGAGCCAGAGCAGGTAGAAGCATTGTTTAGAGGGTCAGCTCAGTGAATTTGGGGATATGCAGTGTGGGAGTCTTTGGGGTGAACGTTAGGGAGCCACTGACTGTCATTAGATGGTGATGGAGATTGGGGCACACTGGCCAAAAAGGAGAGGGAATAGGTGGGAGGGAGGCGGCGTCCCAGGGAAGCCAGAGGCCTAAACCCAAGGAGAATTCAGACCCCGTGAGAAATCCTGACTCCTAAAATTCAAAGTGAAGTCTAATGTTTAAGTTTTTTCCTGTTCTGTGAGGTCTTGTTTTAAGCCATCCCCTATGCCCTCAAACCTTCAGTAAAAGTCGACTTCCCCAGAGAGCTGGGTTCTAGTGACACTTTAAGTTAATGGAAGAAGAACTTACTCATTTCAGATAAAAAAAAAAAAAGACTATCGGTAGAGGCTGTCAGAAAATTCAGCGGAAGCTGGGAATCTGAAAATTCATTTTCTAGGGCATTTACAGTTTCTGCACTAGAGCTTGGAAGCCGTTTTACTTGGAAATGAAAATGATGAAAATAATAGTGATAGTAATAGTTACCAAGTTACCAGGAGAACCTACCTTATCCCAGTTCTTGGGCTGAAAGTTTATTATTCACAAAATCCCTGTAAGGTAAGTGACTATCATTATCCCCTATTTTGTAGAGATATTCAATAGTGTGTGCAAAGTAGCTAGGAGAGAAGCCAAGTTGGGCTCTGAGCTGAGTGTGTGTGTTCTTCTGATTTTCTCCCTGGTATCATACCCCCTAAAAGAAAATCATCCTTGGTGGATCATTTGGTGGCAGCTCCTTCCATTCTTCCCTTCCCTTCCCTTCCCTTCCCTTCCCTTCCCTTCCCTTCCCTTCCTTCCTTCCTTCCCTTCTTCCTCCCTCCCTCCCTTCCTTCCTTCCCTTCTTCCTCCGTTCCTTCCTTCCTTCCTTCCTTCCTTCCTTCCTTCCTTCCTTCCTTCCATTCCTCTCTTCCTCCTTTTCTTCCTTCCTTCCTTCCTTCCTTCCTTCCTTCCTTCCTTCTTTCTTCCTCCCTCTCTCCATCCCTCCCCTTCTTTTCTTTTCTTTTCTTTTCTTTTCTTTTCTTTTCTTTTCTTTTTCTTGAGCAAACTTGCTTTCATGCTTCCTTCCTCATATTTAACTAGAGATGAATCTGTAATTTTCAGCATCTTATTTTCAAACTTCGTCAAGACCTATTCTTTTCCTATCTACCTATTAATCTTAATTTTGTTCAGCCTCCTTTCCATATTTCTAGATGAAAATGCTGCGTGACCTTTTGAAGGAATCTCCCAATGGGTTGATGGTGGTGGATGGTAATGTGCATGTGAAATTCGTGAAGCACTCTCTAAGTCTCCTGAAGCAAATATTGAGAGCAACATTTTTAAAGATAAATAACATGAATTTCAAAGAGCTTAAATGAATATCCTAGAGGAATATGGCCCCATCCCAGCAAAATCAGGTTTGGGTTGGGATAAGGAAGGATTTTCCTTATGATATTTGCTGTGGGTCCGGAAATAACTTTTCAGATTCCCATCTATCATGTCTGTGAGTGTTCTGGACAATATGAGATGTTCCCAGTGGCCCTATTCTTATTAGATTTCTATTTTTCAGCCACCCTTGAGTAAGGGTGCTTAGGATTCACTTCAAAATTATATACAGAAATCTATGAGCATCCTACAACCATTACCTAGTTTCAAGTGATACTCAATTTATTAGTCAGGGATCTCAGATCTCCAAATCCTAAACTATCACTACCACTCAGCTTCACTTAATTTCTATTTACTAGTGCTCAAGGGAGCCAGCCAGGTCAGCAAAGCCACTCAGCAAGGAGCAAGAGAAGAAACTTGCCCTCTTCTGTTGGAATTGGATTTCCATATCATTTGGCATAAGTCATTGATATTCCACAAGACAGTTTACCTGAGTCATGCTCTTCTTCTGAATGTTTTTGTTTTGTTGGTTGGCTAGTTGTTTTCTGCTTTTTTTTTCTCATATGAAGTGGCTATATGATGACAAGACAAGAGACATTTGACATTTTTAAAGGGCAAGGAAAATCAGGACCCAGAAAGGTAGAAGGAAGTCACATCTCAGGATCATCAATGATTAGCTGCTCACCCCCTGCTGCCATGTGCACACACACAACTTCTTAAGGAAAAACTCTTATATGGATCAAGAGCACAATGGAGCATTCAAGAACACTGATTTGGAGACGACTGTAGACAATAAATTTTTGTGGTAAGAAGAAGAAGATTGTAAATAGAAATAACCGAGGCAGCCTCTCTCATAGTGCCTTGTAATTGGTGTCACAAGACTTTCTGCAAGATAATATGGCAAAGATGGTGTAACAGGGGTCTCCACGTTCACTGGTGGAAGTAACAGTAGGATCAGAGTGGGACCAGAGAGAAGAAGCAAATTAGGGCCCCCTCGCCCATTCCACTGTGGGCCTCAGGGGAAAAGAGCAATCCCATGGATTATGTCAGTAACTGTGTCTTACTTTTATATTGTTGCAAAACAATTACCACAAACGTAGCGATGTAAATCAACATCCATTTATTTCTTCACAGCTCTGCAGTCAGAAATATGGGAGAACTGCATTGGGTTCTCTGCTCACGGTGCCTCAAAGCTGAAACCCTAGTGTCAGCCAGCCTGGCATCTTATCTGGAGGGTCAAGAATAGAGTCTGCTTCTAAGCTTGGTCAAGAGATTGGCTGAGTTAAGTTCCTGTGAGTGTAGGACTGAGATTCCTGTTTCCATGCTAGTTGTTAGATGCTGTTTGTTCTCAGCCCTCATTCCTTAGCAGGTGGACTCTAAAAGCCAGCAATAGTATGTTGGACCTCCTTCACTCTCTGATTTCTTTTGCTGCTACCAGCTAGAGGTAACTCTCTGCTTTTAAAACTCTCTTGTGATTAAGTTAGGCTCACCCTGATAATCTCCCTCTTGTCTTATGATACAACATAATCACAATAGTGAAATCTCACCATATTCACAGGTTCCACCTATGATTAAAAGGGGATGGGAATTATGCAAGGGCAAGAGTCACTGCTTATCACAAATAGTATTGCTAACAAATATAACATTTCCCATGTGCCAGTAATGGTATAAGCGTTTTACATACATTAACTCTCAGAATTTCACAGCAACCTTATGAGGTAGGTACGATTATTGTCTCCACTTTACAACAGAAGAAGCTGAGGCACAGAGTGTTGGTATAGAATACACAACTACTATGTGGTTGAGCTGAGATTTGAACCCAGACAATATGGCTCCAGGTTTGTGCCAGATTTCTTAACCACAGCTCCATGGATCTATCTAAACAATGTAATCTCTTAGATGAAGTCTTTCCTTCTTTTATCCAAGCTTGAGTGTGAGCATGAGACCTAAAACTATTTAGTGGGACAGCACAGGCCGCCAGTGGAAGGTGGCATAGCATTCATAGTTCAAATGGCCCATGGCCTGAGCTTTAATCAAGGCTTACATGTGACAGGCCTACTTCTCCTGGGCTTCCCATGTTGTGGTCAAAGTCTTAGCTAATTGTAGAGTCTGTGTTTTCCTATAGTTCTCCCTCCTGTACATCCTTCCAGAGCAGTGGATCTAGCAATGAGTGCTGAGGTAGTCAAGGTACAGTGAGGTCTTCATGAAACAGACTTACTACTCTCATACCCCTGGGGCTCTTCTTCCCACCCAAACTGTAGGTCCTAAGGTCTATATGGAAAATCTACTTAATAAACTAAACTGGTGCTTACTCTATGTGGGCTTACTTGAAAGTGTCTGTGCTCAGTTACAAAGGAGGAACTGAGGTAATGTTATAATTTTTCAATCTTCTACCAACTACGTGACATTATTTTGGCCTAGACATGATATAAATAAAAATCCTTCAGGATTCAACTAATTTAGAATCAGAGACTAGTAGGGGTGCTTGGGTGGCTCAGTCGGTTAAGTGTCTGATTTCAGCTCAGATGGTGATCTCATGGTTCATAAGTTCAAGCCCTGCATCGAGCTCTGCACTGCAGAGTCTGCTTGGGATTCTCTTTCTCTCCCTCTTTCTCTGCCCCTCCTTGCCCTCAAAATAAATAATCTTTTAAAAAAAGAATCAGAAATTAGCAAAGGAAAAGGTTAATAAACATTAAATTTTTTTTTTCAACGTTTATTTATTTTTGGGACAGAGAGAGACAGAGCATGAACGGGGGAGGGGCAGAGAGAGAGGGAGACACAGAATCGGAAACAGGCTCCAGGCTCTGAGCCATCAGCCCAGAGCCTGACGTGGGGCTCGAACTCACAGACCGCAAGATCGTGACCTGGCTGAAGTCGGACGCTTAACCGACTGCGCCACCCAGGCGCCCCTAATAAACATTAAACAAAGTTTATTTTTATAAAAGTATTTTATTTTGCAATGCCTTAATATAAGTAATAATATTGCCATTGGAAATTCACCAGTAATATCACAGTGAAAGAATACAGTTCACATAATAAAAGACATAACAAGAAAGCAAAATCAAGAAATGTTTAAAAAGTAGAAAACCAAACAAAAGGCAGAAGACTGACCACATTGAATAATTGTGGTTATAAATGTAAATGCTATAAATTATATCACTAAGTGACATAGAATATCTGCTATGATCAAAAGGGAATCTAAAACTATTTTTCATTTATTATACCCAAACATTCCATTAAAAGATTCTTAATGAAAAAAATGCAGAGAGGAAAGGAGGTAATGGATAAAGATGTCCAGGGAGCCATTACCAAGGAAAAGAGTTGCAAATGGAAAACCTGAAGTCCAAAATGGACTGTGGAGACACAGGGACTGGTTTAAGGAATTGGAAGACACGTTAATCAGTTCATTACCAGAACTGTAAGAGAAGGCCTTGATCATGAGGAGGAGTCATTTTTAGTCCTACTGGGGAAACTTGACCAAAGCACATGAAAGAAGCAAGACAGAAAGTGCAGAAGGATTCCCACCCAGAGCTCCACTGCTGGAAAGGAGCCATGGACCTATGGTCAGAGGATGGTGGCCATAGTGATGCCATCACAAAGCTGAATGTCAGTAGTGAGGTGGTATGCCCATCTCCTATTCTTTCTTCTGCCTCCCTTATACACCAGGTGACTTGGAAAACACAATAAGTAGGTTGAAGGGATAACTATATCTGTTGGGCTGAATGGGTTTTAACAGGTTAAGGAGAACTGGAAAGAGTCTCCTTCAGTTGTCTGCATGACACTCATGGGCCTCTACAAGGTAGCCTGCCCCTGTCTGCCTTTCTAGGTTATCTTCAAATATACATGACCCCAAAGCCAGCTTCTCAGCCACAGTACCTATCCACCATCTCCTAAGTCTGCCCTCACAGTATCACCTGCTCAACTTTTCTCACTCTTCTTTCCTCCCTCCAAGACCCAGCTCAGATCTGAATCTCCCATAACTCCTGCTTTCTCTGTTCCTCCATCTATGACCTCTTCTGGCATTTATTATGCAATTAACTATATACTTCCATGCCCTACTAATTGGCCATTTATCTCTTTTACTGTGGTTTGATGTTTCACATGTGTCTGTCATTTCTTAGCAAGTACAGTATTTGCTCCCTGAGAGCAGGGCCACGTCTTTTTATAATACCGTTCATTATTTAGCACCTTCTAATTTCAGTTTGCTTACCTGAATTATTGTCTCACAAAATGCTCCCTGTAAAACTTCAGGTTAAGTATTATTTCCCTCATTGTACAGACTGAGTCAATGAGGCTTAGAGATATTCAAAAGCCTACCCTAACTAAGTCCTGTAGCTTATAAGGGGCATAACCAAGATTTGAAACAATGTGAGTGAAACTAAAATCCTCTACTTTCCCCCACTAAATCATGATGTCATCACACCTTTCTGGAGCCATCAGTCTAGATGATGTGCCAAAATAAAATACGCATAGCATATACACATACAAAAGAGGATATCCATTAGTATATTTCAATTTTATATTTCATTTGCACACAATTTTTACAATTGTAGCAGGGAAATAGAATCCCCAAATTAAATCTAATGCCTAGACAAAATAGGTATTCATACATGCATACACACATGTAAACACACATGCATGGATGCATGCACACATACACAGATAAATAAGCTGGTAAGTGCTGCATATAGGTCTGCCTGAAAGGACATTGCTACCCTAATGGCACAATGAATGGTCTTCATTGGCAAGGACGTGGAGACCTTATAATCCCATTTGGAGTAGAAAGGTGTATAATCCCAGCAGGATGCTTAAAGGCTCAATTTTACTGCAAGGGTACCCAGAGCTTATAGATTTGGTGTTTGTCCAGCACATTACGTTGAAGTAGAGCCCTGTTAGTTGTGGTATTAGCTTTGAAGGGGCTCCTCTATTGAAAATCTCTGTGTCAATCTACTAATTGTGAGCCCAGAAAACATAATGAATCAGGAGGGTGCTCAGCAGTCCTGTAATTTTTACACATTCTGGGTTTGCTTCCTTTAGGAAAGAGAGGTATAACAGCTCTGGAACCTATTAGCTTTAGCTAAGAAGCCTGAGAGGTAGAGAGAGAACTATGGAGGGAAAGAAACCACACCCAGATGGTTCATAGATTTTCCAGAGAACTTGACTTCACCTTCTGGCACTAGGTATTCTCCATGTGCATAATGTGAATCATAACATTTCCTTACATTGTGGCTCTTACACTTCAGCTGCATAAAAATCACACAGATGGCTTCTTAAAAGTCAGGGTCCTGAACCACAATCCTGATGATTCTGATTCAGCAGGTTTATGGTGTGGGTCAATAATCTGCATTTCTCACAAGTTCCCAGGTGATGTTGATGCTGCTGGTTTAGGGAGCATATTGTAAGAACCACTGTCCTAACAGACATGGTATGTAATCATAGGACACAGGAACATCAGGTCCCTTCATGAAAATGTGTGAAAATACTAATAGTTAGGAAACTTTTCCTAACATCAATCCTAAATATTTTCTTCTACTCCAGTTTCAGTGTTCTCTCTTGTATTGTGGTGCATGTAAAGAACTTTGTATTTTCACAGATAGATGCTTATGGCATCTGGTGCCTTCTTCCTATGTAGGCTAAGTTGCTGTCCACCAAAGAGGTGCTGACAGGCTCCATATCATTGATGGAAGCTTTGCTTTACTTTGCTTTTTTAAATGTTTATTTGAGAGAGAGAGAGAAAGTGGAAGAGGGGCAGAGAGCGAGGGAGGAGAGAATTCCAAGCAGGTTTCATTCTGTCAGTCCAGAACCTGATGTGAGGCTGGATCTCACAATCTGTGAGATCATGACCAGAGCTGAAATCAGGAGTCAGATGCTTAACTGACTGAGCCACCTGGGCACCCCCCCCCCTTTTTTTTTCTTTCTTGAGAGGAGAGTCAACTGTCATTGGACCAGGGAGAATAGAGGAACTCTAAACTAAAGTAAAGGAAAACATTAATCCCTGGTTCTTCTACCCTCTTTTCTTTCCATTTTCCTTCTTTACTTTCTCTCCACTGTCACTTTCTTCTCAGGTTTCTTTCCCATTACCTTATCCTCTTTCACTTTCTTCTCTTTAGAAGGTTTGTGTCTCTTTCCCCATCTTCTCATTTTTTCCTGACCAAGTTACTGTGGACATGAGTTCACCATGGTCTGCCTTGCCAACATCCATCTCTATGACT
This sequence comes from Prionailurus bengalensis, assembly GCF_016509475.1. NCBI lineage: Eukaryota > Metazoa > Chordata > Mammalia > Carnivora > Felidae > Prionailurus > Prionailurus bengalensis. The sequence goes on along the minus strand of NC_057355.1, from coordinate 8,734,072 downwards.
TTATTTCGTCTTACTTTGTCCTCCATATACAAAGTTTTCTGAACAAAATGACAAAGTGAATGTCATTAGTTCTGGTCCTAGAAACTTGTCTAGATGTTGAGCCTTTCAGACCAAGCAAGATGTTTGCCAGTTATAATGACCTTTTCTGAATAGCTTAGACACCTGCCATATACAAAACCTCTTTCTGGGAGGCTTAATATTCATGGATTTCTGTATTTGTGCCCAGTGATATCATGACCCTAAACACAATGGATACGATTCCAGACCCAAAAAGATTCTGTTAGTTTATAGGCATTCTTTAGACTTAAATTGTGGAGGCTCCATCTAACACCAACAAGAGTGCCCTCTACTGGATGGTGACTTTCCAAACCAGTCAAATTTCTGTTTGTTGAAGAGTTTGACTTTGAGATATGCACAGAATAATAACACAAAAGCAGCACTAACAACAGAAATAGACCAAATCACCAAAGCAAAGATTTGAAGGATTGGATGCCATGAGATAACCACTGGAACTTTAGTGCATCATTAGGGCAGCAGCTGGAACTTCAGAACTACCACCATGACCTGAACAAAGTTTTGAGCTCTAGGTAGCCTGGTTGTATATTATTATAACAAACTGTGTGAGATAAACTAAAAATCTCTATTCTTTATGACTCAAGCAGCTTAATGTATAAATTATGAGAAAAGTTATTTTAAACTAACATCAGGCAAATGGCTATAATAAATAAGTGAAAGATCAATGTATACAATCCAGGGTTGATAATAGTGATTGGTAGTAGCCACGGGGGGCAAAAAAAAAAAAAATCCATGTACAAATGTACTAGAAATTTTAATCGTGTCTACCTGCCTATCAGAGACCTCTAGGGCAGGCACTTCTCTCAAAGAAACTGGTGGAAATACAAACCTAGATTGCAATATTGTATATTGCATGACCCTACCTTATCACTGACATTGTTAGACCAAAGGTGAGTTCTACTTCAGGGACAGCAAATGCATTCTCTCTCTCTGTCTCTATCTGTCTCTATCTCTGTCTCTGTCTCTGTCTCTCTGTCTCTGTCTCTCTCTCTCTCACACACACACACACACGCACACAGAGCAATTAAAATTTATGTATTTTATTCTATGTAAGTTATATCTCAGGAAATAAAAAATAAATCTAAAAAGCAAAAAAAAAAAAAAAGGATGAGTTAGGTCAATCAGATCTCTATATGGGCCTTTTAAATTAAGAATATTGAGATGATGATTTAATTAGCACAGGCAATGGAGGTTTTGAAAAGTCACAAGGCAAAATTGAGACCACAAAGGATGATATGCAAACTGAAGGTATAAAAAGGTTGAGCCCTTGTGTTGGCAGAGGGAGTGAGATGGAGAGCAGACAGACAGGGAGAAGCAAAGACAGGGAAACCACATAGCTCATGCGGGAGGATGAGGGAAGGAAGACCTGGACCAAGGCATGTTTTTTTGGTACAAAGATTTTTTTCTAGTTCTGTTTCAGTCTATATCAGTCCTGACAATAAATCTGGTTTTCCTTGAGGCTCAGGGATGTAAAGCCCCTTGCCTGAGATGATTCAGCTAATATGGAAGGGAGCGTTATCTGAATCTAGGGCTGGTTTCCTTTACTACTTCTGCTCTTTCCGTGACATGATACTATGCTACGGAATCTTACGAATGTGGAAGAAGGTATCCGTATTAACGACGGGCATGTTCTATCACTCAATGTTTTGTGTGTGCCTGTGTGAATTTGTGTGTAGCCTTCTTTTGAAAATTTAGAATGTGCCTTTCTGTCTTTCCCATTCAGCATCTTCTAACCATAGACTTTCTAGCAATAGAGTATTTCATCAGAATGACCGAACTTAACTAATAAAGCTTCACTTATATTTTTACCTGTTTATTTTTATAATAGGAGTTGCTGGATGTTCATTGAACCTGTGGTAATTTATGAGTTATTTACAATGTTTTCCCAATATCTGTCATTTCTTCCTGTCCATTCCACCATTCACATACATTCTTTTGTATTTAATTTTTATTTATCCCTATTTAGTCTCCTCAGAGCAGGTTTTTTTTTCAATATATAAAATTTATTGTCAAATTGGTTTCCATAGAACACCCAGTGCTCATCCCAAAAGGTGCCCTCCTCAATACCCATCACCCACCCTCCCCTCCCTCCCACCCCCATCAACCTTCAGTTTGTTCTCAGTTTTTAAGAGTCTCTTATGCTTTGGCTCTCTTCCACTCTAACCTCTCTTTTTTTTTCCTTCCCCTCCCCCATGGGTTTCTGTTAAGTTTCTCAGGATCCACATAAGAGTGAAACCATATGGTATCTGTCTTTCTCTGTATGGCTTATTTCACTTAGCATCACACTCTCCAGTTCCATCCACATTGCTACAAAGGGCCATATTTCATTCTTTCTCATTGCCACATAGTACTCCATTGTGCATTTAAACCACAATTTCTTTATCCATTCATCAGTTGATGGACATTTAGGCTCTTTCCATAATTTGGCTATTGTTGAGAGTGCCGCTATAAACTTTGGGGTACAAGTGCCCCTATGCATCGGTACTCCTGTATCCCTGGGGGAAATTCCTAGCAGTGCTACTGCTGCAGCCACTCTGGAAAACAGTGTGGAGGTTCCTCAAAAAATTAAAAATAGACCTACATTATGACCCAGAGCAGGTCTTAATAGGAAAATTTTCTTAATGGGAAAATAACTGATGTAAATAGTGGTAGTAGGGAAACATGGCCTAGCATTTTTTGAGTGGGGAAGACTATAAGTCAAGATACTCTTTTAAGGTCTACCCCTTGTGGCTCTGGATAAAAAGAATATAAATATTATGATTAATGAAGGAGTTTTACAATACCTTTTCCTTGGTCTCTGGACAAAACACAGTATGAGATAGTTGAGTGTCATAATCCTGCCAAGCAATCATGGTCCTCAAATACAACTCAGAGGACTGACTCTATCCATGAATTTTTGCCACCTCTGTCTTCATGGCCCCTGGAATACAGGAGAGACATCTAAGTAACACCAACACCCGGAGTGAAAAGGCTTTCAGTCTAAAAGTCACAAATTATATGAGAACAATGTCCAGAGGTTCCTTTCAGATAACGAGCTCAATACCCAGGAGTTCCTAAAATCACAGAGCTACTTAGCGTTGCCAATCAGCCTGGTGATCTTTGGTGTAATCAGACTTTCCAGAGAGCCAGTGTTTCAACTTTGAGTAAAACTGCCAAACTCCTAATAATAGCCATCTCTATAGTCATTGGCATTCATCCCTGGTGTTCAGTTGAAGTCCTGTATATCATATTCACAGATAAACAGAGAATGACCTGGGCACCTGGGTGGCTCAGTGGGCTACGCGTCCGACTTCAGCTCAGGTCACAATCTCGAGGTTTGTGGGTTTGAGTCCCTTGTTGGGCTGTGTGCTGACAGCTCAGAGCCTGGAGCCTGCTTTGGATCCTGTGTCTCCCTCTCTCTCTGTCTCTCCCAAACTCGCTCTTTGTCTGTCTCTATCTCTCAAAAATAAATAAACATTAAAAAAACAAAAACAGAGCATGACCCTGGGCTGTGTAAACCAGGAGATGCCACTCCCTTGAGACCCCCAACATGTCTTTTCCCAATTTTGTAAGCGCTCTTGAGTTGGCTTATACTTTGGTAAGAAGATAGGCAAAGATACTTGTAATTTGGTTACCTTGAATCTGAACGATGTATGCCCTACCCTTTTCTTTATCCAGCTTGCTTTTCCAAGGAAGCAGGCCATATAGCTTGTATTTGTCTGGCCCTAAATTCTGATAAAAAGGGCATAAATAAATAGGAAAGGATAATATATACAATGGCTCCCAGCTCCCCATCCCACAGAATACCATACAGACCCCACCCGGAAGGAAGTTAAGAGGCCTGGCTTCTTGTCCCAGTTTAATTGCTGATAGTGTGACTTTAGGCAAGTAGTTAAATCTCTGAAAAACCCTTCTAGAATGAAAATAAAAACCCTGTCCTACTTTCCACCTGGGGCAACTATGAACAGATGTAATGACGCATGTGGCAACATATGTACACTATGATACAAGTACAGGGGTCAGTCCAAGAGAAGACCAGAAGAAGGTTAGCAGGTGCCAGTGAGAGGAGAAAGTCCATTGTGTTGGGGATGCTGTTTTAAAAAATTTGTTTATTTTCTTTTTTTAAATGTTTATGTATTTATTTCTGAGAGAGAGAGAGAGAGAGAGAGAGAGAGAGAAAGAGAGAGAGAGAAAGAGAGAGAGAGAGAGAGAGAGGAAGACAGAGAATCCCAAGGAAGTTCTGCACTGTCAGCATGGAGCCCAATGTGGGGCTCAAACCCACGAACCCTGAGAATATGACCTGAGTGGAAATCAAGAGTCAGACACTCAATCGACTGAGCCACCCACACGTTTGTGAGATTTGTTTATTTTCTAATTACCAGAAAGGAAGGGAGAATTCTGAAACTCTTAGTTAGAAGTGATCATTTCAGGGTGCTTTAGGTGGCTCAGGTGGTTAGGCGTCTGACTTCAGGTCAGGTCATGATCTCATGGTTTGTGAGTTTCAGCCCCACATCTGGCTCTGTGCTGACAGCTCAGAGCCTGGAGCCTGCTTCAGATCCTGTGTCTCCCTCTCTCTCTGCCCCTCCCCTGTTCACACTCTGTCTCTCTCTCTCTCTCAAAAATAAATAAACATTAAAATTTTTTTTTAAAAAAGAAGTGATCATTTCAGTTTGATGAATATTTTTATTTAGTAAATATTTTATCTTATTGTAGATAGATCCCTTCAATAAGTGAACAATTATTATGGTACAATTTTTGGCATATGAGGGAAAGGAAGCACGTTTCTCTGCCATGATATCAAAATACTATTAGCTTTTCATTTCAAGATTTTGAGATCTAAGAAAGAATAATAACAAAGGAAATACCCAACAATTATTTTAACAAGCTTCCATGTAAAAAATGTGTTCAATTCTTGAACTGAAAAATACAGCAACAAAATGAATGGTGGTGTTTTCGATGTCATTGTTTTGTTGTATTCTCTCCACACTAACGTGCCTTTTTCATTTTACACATTTTGAAACTTTAAAACATTTGTGTGGTCAGGGGTGGGGGAGGACTTTGGGTGGGAGCACTTTGATTTCTATTGAGACACATTTTCCTGGAGTTGTTTGCTTCTTAAAACAAGTCAATACCACCATTTATAACCATAACCCTGAAGGCATCATGGTTGCCTAAATACATAAACAAAATGAAATGTACAATTTGCAGGATCTTTAGCTGAGTACTTTAAAAATCTGGAATGGTTTGGGGGAAGAAACACAAGCAGTAAAAAAGAGAAAATCAGATGTGATGCTATCTAGCAATGTTTATTAAATGCCTATTTGTGGTTGTGTTTGGTATTCTAAAGGACAAGATAAATGTAATTGTGTAATCATAGAATTATAAAGCTGGAAGGGACTTAAAAATGTGTCTTATGTAGCTTGAAAACTTTACTGATGGAGGAAGCAAGGCTGAAATAAGTTGAGTTCTGAGGCCACTCAGCAGAGGAAGAGGACTCACAAGTTTCCGAAGACCTAGTCCACTGTTCCTTCCAACACACTTCCCTTTAGAGCACTTTTATATCAGCTGTGGCTAATGTATCATGTAAAGTTCCCTAACATGCATAGAAACAACCGAGTAATTTTCTAAACATGGTGTTACAACAAAAATCGACAGAACTTTAGGTTCTGTCAACACATGTGACCATAGGGAGGGGACATCCAGCCATTACTCAAGTCATATGATTCATACCAACAGTCCAGATCTTTCAGGTTCTAAAATGGATAGCTGTGTGGATGGGAAACTGCTTTGATGGCGTATAGGGCTGATTGTGAAAAGGGTGCATGGAAACTCTTCCGTTCCCTTCTTGTTGCCTAGATTTGCCTGGGAGTGGAGGCCAGGGAATTGTTAGGAAAGAAAATTGCTGAGAATAAATCAAATCACCAGTCTTTAGAGGAAACAATCAATTAGGTCACATGGAGTCAACCCCATGAGACAAGGGCAGGATTGCTCTTCATGGGCTGGACCTGAGTGTTGTATTTTCTTTCAAAATTGCTTTGCAATGACATCAACTATGGCACCCTCCCCATTCTCCTGCTCCACTGTTTACCATATAATAGCCCATTAGGAGGGTTTTGCTGAAGGCAGAAATTAACCTTTTGGAGAAATTTCATTCTATTAAGTCTAGTTACATGAATCCAGACTGATTTTCTTTCTGATGGGAAGATTTTCTTAGCCAGTATTTAAGGGCTCAGAAAAACGTTTTGAGCTTGGCTGTCTGCAAGAGCCTTCCTGGTGGAAACAGAATTGTTAGTCAGTTACAGTCTCCATGGTGATTTTTTTAAGGCGAAGTTTGAATCAATCTTCCAAACATTGAGGCATAATTTGTGAATGCAATTGAATGGATAATAGTAGAATTATCAGCAATACAGTGTTAGCTTTAATTTTGGTATTTGAGACTTTCCACAGACTCGTTCATAACTGGCCTTCAAATTGGTCCTTAAACATGACCTTAAGAGCCTCCCTTCCTCAAGCATAATGTTCCAGCTGCCTGCCTGTGCTTTCCTTCACTCTATCTGCTTTCTGTGTATCCCGTCCTGAGCACTTTTCTAGACTATCTCCTTGTAATCCCTCGTATTTTATGCAATTCAGATAATCTAGGCTCCCTTGCCCTAGGAACTGCTACATTGGAAACAATTCCTGTTTGGATGTCAGGAGAGCTTGCTTAGAGCCCTAACTCTCAAAAGCAAGGTCTGTAGCTTTATTTCAGTCTTCTGATCTCTCAGTTTTCCCTTCTAAAAATTGAGCAAGTTGGGCTAGATCATCTCTAATGTCTACAGATTCCGTAATGGATCTTGGTTATTGGAACAAAATAAGACATTCATTAGACAGCACTGTTTTCCTGCTCTATATTTTGAATAGAGTGTTTTCTGTCCATTATCTGTTCCAATTCGTGTTCAAAGGTCAAAATTATGAAATGCAGATAAAAGCTGCTATCAGCTAGTGAGACGAAAGGAATTCACCTCTCCAAGGCGACTCATGTTCTGATAAACCTTCAGAATGTGTCTGCAGGCAGCGAGTGCTGTGAACCAAATGTTTCCAGTGGTAAAATAGAGGCATCAAATGATTTCTTCTTTATTATCTGTCTTTAAGTGTCTAGAAAGCCATTCGAACAAGAAAAAGGTCTAACAGCTGTTCATTGGCCAAGAATAAGTAAGTCTTTGAGGGTCATCCATTTAGGAAAATAGACCAGAGTGTGTGAACCCTTACATCGACCAAGACGAGGGAAAATGAAGCAGCTAGTGTTTTCTGGGGCTTTCATGCAGTTTCTTCCCTTCTATTACTTTTTTCCTCCATTTCAACCTATGCATAGGTAACAAGAAAGTAACAGAAGAAGAAAACTACCCAGAAGCTCTTGGAATGTGCTCCTTCAAGCTCTGTGTAGCTACCATAAATACTTGGAGTGTTTACTATGTTATATTTACAAGTGGGGGGGCAATATAGCCTAGTGATTAAGATTATAGTCCCTGGAACCAGATAACACAGTACCTAAAGCAGTGCCTGTCTCATACTTAGAACACAATAAATGTTACCTTTAGTAGTTGTTGCTGGTACATACTAAGTACCAGATACAAGGTGAGGGAAATAATAAGGTTTCTGCCTTCATAGATGACCAAAATAAACCCTACATACATTAATACATATTTGTAAAACACTGTGTTTGAGAAAACTGTGGCTAGGAGAATAAAATGTAGTCCAATATTCCGGACTGTTCATCTCTCAGATACATCCCAGCACATTTCCAAGCTTGTGTTATAATAAATTGGACAAACATGGGGTTTCAGTTAAAATGTACAAGGTGTAGAATAAATTTACACTGCAGCCTGGGTCACATTGGTCTTGCCCTATTTTATAATCCCCCAGGCTGAAAAAGAGTTCTTGTTATTACAGGCATGAAAATGAACTCGGCTGCTTTTCTCCCAGATTCCTCTCCCTTCCCACACTCCAGACCCCTCCATCCTCTCCTATTGTCCATTGAGTACCCCCACCCCCCGCCTCATGTCTTGTGATCTCATGCCTAAGATCAGTTAGAAGGTGGTTCAGTGTTTTACAAGTTACTTGCCTAAGACAATTTCACGGGTGCTGTGAGTTACCTCCTGGGAGGATGCTGTTGAGCACGTGACACTAAATTAATTGTACGCTTGAATCCATTGGCTGTGCTGTAAGACAGAAGACCTGCTCAGATAAAGGGATGGCTCAGAGAAGCCAGAAAGGGCAGGGCAAATTCTAGGCCTGGAGACAAGCTAGCTGATGGGACAAATGTCTCGGCTGCCACCATCATGGTGACAGCAGAGACACTGATCTCCTCCAGGGCCAAGCTGGGCTGTACTGCCTCAAGCCTTCCCGTGTCTGTCCTCCCTGAAATCACTGTGGCCACACCACCCAGCAGGGCAGCACAGTGATCTCTGCCTGGAACCCATGTCTCCATTTCCCAGGCTCCATCGACAGCTCTGTGAGGAGAGTTTATGGAAACTTATGGGAGGATCCGTGTTAGTGCATAGCTGACTACACACGAAACCTTGTCCCTGTCATGCTGTAGGACTGCAGAGAAGCCACACCAAGACTGGAAAACAGAAGAACTTAAGGCGATGATTTTGTGTGGGCTTTAAAGGGCAGTTATGATTAGAAATGGGACTGTAAAAACCGCATTTCCATGTTCCAGATTTATTCCCCCTGGTGACTTCCATGTCACATCCACTTAGTTTACAAATACACACAAAAGATTCCCCACCACAGCTGTAGGGATCTCAGTGAGAGACTTGAACAAAAGAGCACAGAGTCCTGTCCTTTTGGCGTCTGAGGGGCCCCGGCCACCAGCTAGGAGGCGGCAGGAGCCTCAGTTTCTGTGGTGCTGATTTCTCCAGGGCATGTCAACCACCCACCCTCACTGCAGCCTGGCTCTGTCAGCAGGTGCTTCTGGAAGGAAAACGGAGTACTTTCTAAACTGCAAACAGAGCAGGTTGTTTAGAACATAAAAAGAAATGGCAAAAAATGAAAAAAAAAAAGAAAGTTCTCACTGTGTGCCAGGCATCGACCAGGCTGCAGAAATGCTGCACGTGTTTTCTCGTGGCAAACTGGCCATTGCCTGGTGCACTCTAACAAGTCCTGTGATCCAGAGGTCTGCTAAGTCCAGACTCGGCACCACACTGTGTGCCAGGCTTTGTGCTGCTGCTTTCACCTCGGTAGAGGAGGGATGTTAGCAAGACTACTCACCTCTTTCAGCCTGTAAGATGTCACACGGCAGCCGCTACCTGTGGCAAAGCTCCACGGGGACCCACTCCTTCTATAGCCTGGGTCCTGGACACAAAGCAAGAGCTTGCAGGGACCTCAAGGACAAACTGCAAGATGTAAAACCATAGAGCTAAGAGAAGCAGAAGAGGGTCCTAGGCATTAAATTCATTAAGAGGTGTGGCCAATACAGGCAGTTGCCAGTATTTAGTATTTAGTCTCCTAGTATCCCTCGCTCTGAGAAACGCAACTTTCTGGGGATGCAGCGACATGCCCAACCCAAGGCACGGTTGTTCAGAGACAGTCTGATAAACCTGCTTCCCGATTGTCTAACATCTATGAGAAGACTTGCAACCTGGATCCAGTCAAGAAAATCTAAGTGAAAGTCTGCTGGGAAGAGGGTGGGAAGAGGTGAGCCATGACATTTGCCTTGCCAGTTACACAGAATAATTGTGGCTGCCCACACCTCTTCCTCCTTGTATAGTTTTCCTGTCTTGTACATCGATATGATGGTTGGCACTGCCTGTAACCAGGAGTTTACTCCTGTAACCAGGAGTGTAAGGCCACAGGAATGGGAGAGATGCTGGCCCTAATACAGCTGAGTCACTAAAATGACAGTAGTCATTGCCTAGCTCTGTTGTTATTGTGGGAGAAAAAGCCTGGTTCATTAAAGCCTCTGTAACTGGAATTTCTATTACAGAGAGCTAAACTTGTTTCTAACTAAGATGGTGGAAAGGGAGGGGCTCTTCCATTTTCTGGAGGGAGGCTCAGCATTTACAAGCCAGTCCTAGGTGCATAACAGAATTAAGATGGACCCAAGCAAATATCACTTTGTGGGTGTTTGGGCAACACAAGATGTGTGGTCTTGAAGTGGCAGCTGAAATTCTCAGATGGCTGGAGACCGATGTTGAAACACCAAAAAGCCTTTTGGGGGATATTTGACCACCTCTATCGGGACATATAAAAAGACTGTGGCCCTGGTAGAACTGAAGAGACCTAAGAAGAAATGCTGGACTTCTCTGCTCTCTGGGTTTTGTCTTCCTGGAGAACTACATTAACACGAAACAAAACGAAAAGCCTGTCTTCCTCAGGGCCTTATGGCATGCATCATTTTCACGCCCTAGGGGAACTCCAGCGTTGTCTCGCTGTAAAGAGCCACATTCCCAGTGCCATGTTCATGCCTCTCTCTTGCCATCCCGCTCATGCTTCTTGCCACTTCTGACACTTACACACTCTCCTGGTCAGACCCCTGCGTTGCCCGTCAAAGAACCTCTCTCTCCCCTCAAACCCAATATGGCTTCTCCCTGCTAATATGCTGCCTCCGTGCTTTGGGCAAGCATTTATCTTTTCCATCAGTGCTACTTTCCCCGAGCTTTCACTGGTCACTTGAGTGGAAAACAAGCAAAACAAAGCAAACAAACCAGAATAAGGAAGAGAGCCAGCCAAATGCACCGGTCATTCAAGCTGAATCCCAATGGTGATGGGGAGAGCTTGGGATAGAGCATTTCTAGCAGAGGGCGTTGGATTTGGTCTTTCTTGCTTTGAAATGCATTTTCTTTTAGGGAAACTTTCTTAACCTTTCAGCTCCCTACTTTGTTCATCTGCATGGGGAAAATAATATAGAAATGGCACAGCTGTTGTTTTTGCTGAGATGATTTATCAGAACAATTAGAATAGTGCCTGATACACAGTAAGTCTCCAAGAAACCTACCCTATTTGAGTGATGAGGAAATCATTTTATTAATGAATATTTATTAAGTATTGTTTATATTGCTTGGCTCCTGGAATACAATGTTAACCATTAAGCTTTGGTGCCTACCTTCAGGATTCTTATAATATAATATATTTTAAAGTCAGTAGATAAGCCCCACTCTTTGGTGTTACAAGTGCCATGATATAGAATAAAAAACAGGGTTCTAGAGGACATGTAACCTACCAGCAGAGAAGACTGGGAAACACCTAGGATCCCAACATACATTTAGGGAGCACAAATTCTCTTTGCCACAGTACGTCCATTTGGTCACTAAATATCCTGACTCTTCTCCTCAGTGTGAAATGTATTTACCTTCTCAAGGGACACAACCTTATGTTCAACCCAATCAGTGCACTGTATTGTCTCATCCAGTTGGAAGAAATAAACCATATAGTGATTTGACCGGGAGAAATTAAAAAAAAAATTTTTTTTAAACATTTATTTGTTTTTGAGACAGAGAGAGACAGAGCATGAACAGGGTAGGGGCAGAGAGAGAGGGAGACACAGAATCTGAAACGGGCTCCAGGCTCTGAGCTGTCAGCACAGAGCCCGACGCGGGGCTCAAACTCACGGACCGTGAAATCATGACCTGAGCTGAAGTCAGACGCTTAACCGACTGAGCCACCCAGGCGCCCCGAGAAATTTTTTTTTAAGTATACTTACTTTGAGAGGCAGACAGAGACAGCATACGTGGGGAAGAGGCAGAGAGAGAGGAAAAGGGACAATCCCAAGCAGGCTCTGTGCTACCAACACAGCATGCGGGACATGAACTCAGGAACTCATGAAACCGTGAGGTCATGACCTGAGCAGAAACAAAGAGTCAGAGCTTAACCTACTGGGCCACCCAGGTGCCCCGGTCTGGGAGACTTTAATATAAAGAACTACTAACTATAATAGGAGTAATCAGGGGTTAGTTAGTCGGAAGTCAAGAGAACTATAAAGAATACAGGAAAATATATTCTATGTTCTATACAGGAAAGATATAAGGAGCGGTCACATCTGTGAGGCAGAGAATCCCTAAGGATATTTTATGCAAGGTCCACTCCCCCCGCCCCCTGCCCCCCCCCCCTCCCCGGCATCCAGCTGAGATCCCACCTGACTGGGGAGGCCATTGTGTAGCTCCACATGATAGAAAAGTCACTGTGGTGTCTTGCTGGGAAAACTTGCTGGGCATCTACTCTGGAATTTGCTGGAAACCTTCTCCCTAGGAAAGCTGTTCTCAAAGAGACCTCTCACAGGTGGTGCTCTCCCATGAAGCACTCACAGAGAACATGCCAAGCAAGCTTCTGGCTGCCAGGAGCTGCTGGCCTCTGTGCAATGCAGGAGCCTGACTATGGTGAAGCCACCCACACGCAGGGCCACACCCAGAGAACACACCAGAAGCAGGGAGCAAACCCCTTGTCCTCCGGGAATCTTTCTCCAGTGCCACGTACAGCACAGTGCAAGCTGGCGAAGGGGAGATAGTTAACAGTCCAGATTCATTTTTGCAGAACAGCCAAAAAGTTTGAATTTGTTGCTGAGAGGTAGCGGGTTGATAAATAGCACAAGCATCAAACCCAAAGCAGACACTGCACAGAATTCTATCCCTTAGGCAGAAGGGTCAGCTCTGAGTCCAGGGAGTTGGGAACTAAAATGATACCTTCCTTGCACCAGTAACCATGCCTGGATATCTTAAGAGACCTAGGTTTTAGAGCCGTTACTTTACTTTTCATGTTTGCCCTTGTATCTCCCTCTCAGCTTAATTAAAACTAACTCTCAGACTCAATGTGGCCTTTGCCCTAAATCACTTTATCATACTGGGAGGTTACTCTGGACATTTGTCAGTCAAAGACTTTTCCAGTCCCTTCTCTTTCTGTTTGGACTTCAGAAACAATTAGTTTTTCCAGCCCTGTGAGGCCCCCAAATTTCCAGACTCTTTCTATTCCATTCCACTTCATTTCTGCTTGTAAACAGACTGATTCTTTATTGAGCCCACCTCTTTCTTTTCTTTTTAAATTTTTTAAAATGTTTATTTATTTTTGAGAGAGAGAGACAGGGTGCGAGCGGGAGAGGGGCAGAGAGAGGGGGAGACACAGAATCCGAAGCAGGCTCCAGGCTCTGAGCTGTCAGCACAGAGCCCACTGCGGGGCTCGAACCCATGGAATGCGAGATCATGACCTGAACCAAAGTCAGTTGCCTAACTGACTGAGCCACTCAGGTGCCCCAAGCCCACCTCTTCCTTGTAATACCTTCCTAAATCCACAGTAGTAGCTAATGCATCACTAATAGCAACTGTTCTGTTTTCATTGTTAAACATGGATCATCTGATTCTCAAGTACCAGGTTCTTCTTAGCATACTGCTCAACCTTATCCAATGCCATGTACACTAGGTTGTTGTGATGTCAGTGCCCCCTTTTTGGGACCAATATTCACTTTAGTCCAGATAATTAATATTTGCTGTCTCAGCACACCCGCCCTAAAATCCCAGTGTCTTCACAGAATAAAGGATTATTTCTCATTTAATCCAAATCTGATATAGATTTAACAGCTCTCTTGTGTCTTCAAGCTACATTTGTGGAACACATAGTGTTCAAGATCAACATGGTAGGAGAGGAAAAAAAAAACTGTGTCAAAAAGGGCTTCTCAAAATAAAGAGTGAAGGCAAGTATGTTCCAGCATGAAGGATCAGCATTGCAGAGAAAGCATGGTGCCACTTGGGAAATACACAAGGGACTAACTCATCATTCTTGATGATGGAGAGATGTATCCCAAGATATCATTACATTGGACTTCTCTTTGTTCAGGGCTTTGGACATGTGGAGACCACATGGAAATCACAGCTGGACTGAAATATGAAGGGACAGAGATATGCAGTACCTATGTATGTAATCAGAGTATTTTTAACATCTTCATTTTCAGAGATGAATATACGTTCACATTACTTATGAAACAGATCATTTTTCTTTCACTCAACAATCCTGCTTTCAGGAATTGTTCCAAGGGCTATAATTATGAACTACTAGGATAGAGTGATTTGTAAGTTATTGACCAAATGGGGACACTTTTGTGAGTGCAAGGGTATGCTATAAATAATTAGACTGGGACAACAGTGTGAACTGGTTCTATGCTGGATGAATGGGGATGTGTGGTATCATGAAATTTCTATGTAAGCATCATGAAATGTGTCAGGTCACTATTTACAGTGTAAAATTAAATAAATAATAGTGACAAATAGGCAAGTATTATAATTCTCATATGAAACGATGACATTATAAGCAGTAGATAAAATGATGTTATAAATAAAATATGTGAGGAGTGCCTGGATGGCTCAGTTGGTTGAGCGTCTAACTTCGGTTCAGGTCATGATCTTGCGGTTTGTGAGTTCAAGCCCCTCATTGGGCTATGTGCTGACAGCTCAGAGCCTGGACCTGCTTCAGATTCTGTCTCCCTCTCTCTCTGACCCTCTCCCATTGACTCTCTCCCTCTCTCTCTCTGTCTCAAAAATAAATAAACATTAAAAAAACAAATAAATAAAATATGTGATACATGGAAAGAGTTCACAGCATATCAAGATGTGAAAAACATAGTTTAAAAACTTATTCGCATTTATAGTGTGGGGGAAAAGATAGTGAAAAACTCCTACAGTTTATTAAAATTGCTTAACTTAAATGGATGAATGGTAGAATTATATATATATATATATAGAGAGAGAGAGAGAGAGAGAGAGAGAGAGACACGTATATGTATAACATTTTTTCTTCTATATATATAAAATACTTTTTTTTCACTTACACTTTCTAGTTTAATTCATTCTTACCACTCAGCAGGCAAGAGAGTCTGTATTTTAAAAAGTTACATTAGGATCTCACCAAGGTTTTTACAAGTGGATTCAGCTGAAGGGCAGCTCAGAGTCAAAGAATAATAATTCTTCCCAAATGTATAGCACTTTCACGTTAAAGTGCTTTCATGTGCATTATCTGATTTGATCTACTCACCAATAGACAGGTATTATAATTTTCATTTTACACTTTCAGAACCAGAATTTCTGAAAGATTAACTTAATTGCCCAAAGTCAAACAGATATTTTGAGGCAAAGTTGGAATTATTAACTCACATCTGCCAACTCTGAGTTCAAATTTCTTTCAAAGGTAGCTTCTGAGGATCCTTCTGGGTCACTGGTTGTGACCCAAAATTTTATTACAGACAGTGCTAAGGAGCCACTATTTATTTGGTTGGAAGGGACCTCTGGAAAATTTGTCTTAAAACTTCACATGAAGTGATGTGCTTAGCAGACTTGTTCCTGCCTGATCGACAGAAAGTTAAAACACTGAAATTAATAAAAATGCAACCCCCGTTCTCATCGTATGAAGATTTCACCGAGTTTTAGGGATGTAACATTTAGGATTTTCTTTTCCTTCATTGAATTCATTATTTATTATTCAGTCCTCAGGAACTTCCTGAGGAGGTGAGCAGTACTGGACATAAGACTCAAATTTAGCCAGGGGACACCGAAGTAATCAGATCAAACCACAAAGATCTCCCATTGCTGTTTCTGTGGAAATTAAATGCTAAACTTGGGAAGGGTAATAGGGAAAAGTTATGGGGCGAATCCCTAATATATGTTTTCCTTTGCTCATTCTAATGAATAGAAACTCTGTGTCTTCTGACCATGCATATTCTTGAGTTAGAATAGCCACTTAACTTCATACTTAAAAACATTTTTTAAATGTTTATTTATTTTTGAGAGAGAGAGAGAGAGAGAAAGAGAGAGAGACAGAGCATGAGTGGAGGAGGGGCAGAGAGAGGGAGATGCAGAATCCAAAGCAGGATCCGGGCTCTGAGCTGTCAGCACAGAGCCCGACGTGGGGCTCTAACTCAAGAACCATGAGATCATGAGCTGAGCTGAAGTCGGACGCTTAACTGAGCCCCCCAGGTGCCCCATTAACTTCATATTTTAATAATTGTTTTGAATGACCCGAGAACTGAAGGACAGTCATTCACACGTGTATACTTTCTAGTCCTGAAACTGACAACCATGTCTTACAGACCTGGCCTCAGTTTACATCATTATTGTTTAATATTTACTATTCCTTAAAAATTTACATCAGATATTTAATTAATTATTTTCAGTAGATTTTATGTCAGATAATCCAGAGTTCATATTGTTCTGAGAATCAATCATGTGCAGATAAGTTGCAGAAACTGAAAATGGTTGCCTGGCCATGTATTCAGGTAGGAAGGAAGAGGACTTAGCTCATTCCAGGGAAGATTTTTTTTTATTGATTTATTTTAATTTTTTGACGTTTTCTCGTAATTTAATTTGCTGGTGGTAAACAAATAAAATTAGATCTTGTTCTGCCACCTCAAAGGAAGGAAATGTGAATGCAATAGTCAAAAGGGTGTAGACCCCAAGTGAGAGCCACAGTTGAAACCCTCGCTTCACCATTTAGTAAGGTCTAGTTACATTTCTTATTTCATTTCCACCTTAAGAAAGTATCTAACTTGTGAAGTTGTGAGGATCATATGAAATAATGTATACAGAATGTCTGACAAAGAGTAGGCATGTGGTTTTCCCTTGTTTGGTTTTATGTTAAATATAAAGTAATAGATTTGCTCTATCTAATGATAATGGACTTTATGGGAAACATGTAATTATCTGGTTTAGCTTAATTTTTTTTCTTTTTATGAACTACTTACATTATTTTTCCCATTAACAAGATGTTAGTTTTGACCTTTGCCTCAAATGACGAAATAAGGGCTATTACTGCAACATGGAATATACTAGTCTGAGAATAGTGATAGTAACAAGAAGAGAACCAACAGCCATATTATGTGTCATGACTGTAGCTCTTTGAGGTGGGGAAACAGGAGGTCGATTTAGATCAAGTAACACCA
This sequence comes from Prionailurus bengalensis, assembly GCF_016509475.1. Lineage (NCBI taxonomy): Eukaryota > Metazoa > Chordata > Mammalia > Carnivora > Felidae > Prionailurus > Prionailurus bengalensis. The sequence goes on along the minus strand of NC_057355.1, from coordinate 8,717,124 downwards.
AATAGATATCCACAGGATATGTTGTGAGCTATTAATGTGATTAAATAAATGAATAAAGGTGTAGAAAACACCAAAGTAAGTAAAGTATTTTTAATGGCAGATTTGAAAAATAACCATATAGAATTTTTAAAGTCAAAAGTAGTCATTTAAATTTTAATTTAGAAGAAATTTATAGAAGAAAATTTAATTTTAGAAGAAAAATGTAGACGTATCTGAATCAAGAGATGATCAATAAGGAAACAGTTCTAAGGATATTAATATCAGAAAGAAAAATAAATGAAAACTGTGGAAGATAGTTTAAAACCCCCCAAAATTGTCATTTATATCACTCATGAAATGTGTCTGTTCTTTAACTGCTATTTTGGCACATATCGGATTGCATTTCCTGGTCACTTTATGCATGGATTGTATTGCATGATGCACTCTGGCCAATGAGTAATGAATGCATGTGAGGAGTATTTCTTCTCAAGCAAACATGTAATTCCTAGAGTATTCTTTTCTCCTAAATGGTGACAGGGTCCCTTAGCTTGTGACCTGGAGTAACTACCATGAACAGAGTATCTCTGATGAATCTAAAATTAACATATAATATGAACAAGAAATAAATGAGATATGTCTTGGATGGTTTGGACCAGTGAGATTTGGGGCATATTGGTACCAGTAGAATTTAGCTCAAAGATTAACAAACTAACATCTAGGGGCCTTTTGCCTCTTTTTGTAAATAAAATGTCATTGGAACACAGCCAAACTCATTCACTTAGGTACTATCTATGGTTTCTACTGTGCTACAGCAGCACAGTTGAAAAGTTGGTCCACAAAAGCTAAAGTATTTGTTCTTTTAAGAAAATTTTTGCTGTTCTCTGACCTAGCCTTAACTCTCTGATAAAGAAATGAAAGAACAAAACCCATCAAATATCTTGTGAAAGTCTCCGCTGGTGATAATTTAAAAGAAAAGGAAAAGAAATGTCAGAGATGCAGTAAGAGAATTTTCTTAACTTAAAAAATAGATGATAACCCGTTGTGAATTGTGTTTCCCTTTATGATAGAGTATATCACAGCAGACTGGTGTTCCTGTTGGAAAAATTTAGAAAGTCAAGATGATATTTAAATATAAATATAAATAAATAAGGATATGTTTGAAGGCATTAGAGACCTGCCAATAAACAAGACTCAAAGGGCCAAAAGAGCTAGAATCCCAGAAAGAAAGGGATCATAGAGAGTATGTTCAATTCTGTAACTGCTTCATCCTTCAAAGAATCTGCAACTTTCTGGTGACAATTCAGGTATAAGGCCGCTGTTTAGATGTAAAACAACTGGGGAACCTTTTAGAACTATGGGAGCAGAGAGAGCAGATGTGTTTCGAGCTGTCAAATAATCCCGGACCTGGGGGACCATAATTCTGTTGAGGAAGTAGACTCAGGGTGTAACCCCAACATTTTGCTGTTTTCCCAGAAGGAATTTTCAGTATAAAAAAAAATCTATGAGGATAAGTAGCTAAGTAGAAAATCAAAAAGTCAGAAAGTCTTATTTATAAACATCCCTAAGACCTGGTGGACCAAACCAGGGGTGGGTAAGACCAACAATAAGTCAGGACACTTGCAACCCAGAATTAGGTAACCTCCATCTCTGATTGGAATAATTTTATTTGTTGCTATTCAATCCGCCTAATAAGGGAGAAGCTTGCACTGGAGAAAGATAGACCCTGCAGAAACTTGTAAATTTATCATACATGGAAAAAAAACGACCATATGTGATATCTGATATTCAACAAAAAAAGTACAACAGATGAGAAGGAAACGAAGTATAAAACAAGAGCAACAAAAAAATGGAAAGAAATAAAGTAGTGGCTGTATAACAAAATATAACTGCTAATTATGGTGCTTTAAATGGTCCAAACACAGGGAAGAAAAGAAAAGAGAAAGAAACAGAAAGGGTTCAAATACTCTTTAAAAGAAAAAATCATAAAATTGGACTAAAGGAAAACACGTGCTTACAAGACACACTTTTTAAATGTGAGAGCACAAAAAAACTTCAAGTTAATGGATGAAAACCAATATGCCAGTTAAACACGAATTTAAAGCACATTGGCTCAGGGGTATCTGGGTGGCTTAGAAGGTTAAGCATCCGATTCTTGATTTTGGCTCAGGTCATGATCTCATGGTTGTGCGATCCAGTTCCGTTCTGGGCTCCGTGCTGGGCGTGGAGCTTCCTTGGGATTCCCAATCTCTGCTTTTGCCTCCCTACTTCTCTCTCAAAAATAAGTAAACTTAAAAAAAAAGTTGACTTAAATATATTAATAAATTAGACTCTAAGACAAAAGTATTATCAGAGAAAATGAAGGAAATTACATAACCAAAGGGTTAATCTATCCAGGTAATATAAATATTTAAAAATTTTATGTGTCTAATAATATTGTTTTGAAATATATATAGTAAAAATGAAAGACTAAAGTGAGAAATAGAAAAATATTCATTTGCAGTGGGAGATACTAATACATCTTACTCAATAGCTGTCAGAACAAATCAGCCAAAAAACAGCAAGGATATGGGCAATCAAAACAGCAACATTTACAAACCTGAATTAATAGACACAGATCTCTACCCCCAGTGATAACAAAATGCATTGTTTTTTAATTGGACATAGGACATTTATCACAAGTAGTCATATACTGGGCTTTAAAGCAAGCTTAGCAAATTTCAAAGAAATAATTGTATTCAGAGTAAATTTTCTGTTCACAGTGGAATCAAGCTATAAATCAATAACAAAAAGCAAATTCCGCTCTTTGGAAAATAAGATTATCTCCAAATAAGCCAGGGATCAAAGGAATCACACCGAAAATTAGAAAATATTTTGAACTAAATAATAATGAAAATACACCCTATTAAAACATGTGTGATAAACTTAAGTCTCTTAAGTCTACAGGAGAAATAACCATAATTGAATATACTTAGAAAAAAATCCTCAAAAACCAATAACCTCTATTTCAAGAAGATAAGGAAAGAAGAGTAAATTAACCCCAAATTAAATTAAAATAAGGAAATAATAGAAATAAGGCACAGTAGTGGAATCAAAAACAAATATACAACAGAGAATTTGAATACAATCAAATTAAGTTTTGTGAAAAGACTTTCAAGAAAAAGTTACTAATATCAGGAATAGTAAAAGAGATATCACCATAGGTTTTACAAATACAAGAAGGAGGAGGAAGAGAAAGAGGACAGAAAAGAGTTATAATCAAATTTATGCAAATAAAATGGAAAACTTAAACAAAGTTGGTAAATTTCTTGGAGAAAAAAAACACAATTTACCCAAATTAACACCAAGAGAAATTTTTAGGTTGCAAACCATATAACTATCAATAAAGTTGAATGTGAGCACTATAAATTGCTTACAAGAAATCTCTAAGGCAAGCATTTTCCCTGGTGAATTTGTAAAAATATATAAGAAAGAGCATGAAACCTACTGACATATACTCTTTCAGAGAATATTAAATAAAAAGAATCACTTTTCAAACAGTTTCATAAAGCTGGCATAATTCCGTTCAAAAATCTCACAAGGATATTACAGTAATGAAAATTATGCACACACATGCACACAGTAACACATCATGCAAGCTTGAGTTTATTCCAAGTGATCATGTATGTGTTGTTTAACCTTTGATAATCAATTAAGTTTTGCACCATGGTGACAGAGTAAGGAGGAAAATGACAAAACAATCTCAACAGAAACATTTGAGAAAATTCAACACCTACTGATGGCAGTAACAACAAAATCCTCCTAGTAATCTATGATTTACCCAGTAAATTCCATTATCTGAAAAACAGTATCTAAAAAGGAATCGGTAGCAAATATACTTAATGATGGAAATCTTAAAAGCTTCCCCCAGAGATTGAGAGTCAAAATGGAAGCCCCTACCATCACTCTTGAAGGTACTTGTGCTTCAATAGTGCAATAGGCAAAAAACAACAACAACAAAAAAGCGATTCAAAGCATAAGGAATGGAAGGTAGTAACAGAAATTTTGTTTACAGTTGACACAATTATTTATGTAATTTTCAAAATATACAAAATATAAAAACTAATGAGCAAATTTAGTAAGGTTGCTTGATATAAGGCCATGATAAAACATCACTTTTATTTCTATACACAGTAACAAATAAAAAGGAACTAAAATGTTAATAATGACACGTGTTATGATAGAATAAAAAACATCAAATACCTAATAATAATTCTAACGAAAAAAATCTTGAGACTCCTGCTCTGAATATCCATAAAACATATTGAAAAAATTGAAGAAGGATTAAATAGAGTCTTATGTTCATGGGATGGAATAATTGCTCCTGCACAGATATCAACTTTCCCCACATTGGTCTATAGATTCAATGCACTTCCAATCAGAATATCAAAATTTTTGGATAAGGGTAGTTTACATAGTGATTCTAAAGTTTATATGGATATGAAAGGGACAATATCCAAAACAATCTTGAAGAAGAATAGAGCTAGAGAAATTGCAAAACCAGAAAGCAAGACTAATTATAAGGTTATGGAAATTAAGGTAAGAGTTTTTAGAAATAAATCAATGGAACAGAATAGAAAGATCATAGTCAGGTTCATTCAATATGAGTCAAGATGACACTACAGTAGATTAGGGAGAGGATGATAATTTTAATAAACAATGTTGAGTTAACTGATATTCATACATTTTAAAAAAATGTTGACCTTGATCTCACATTAAGCTCTAACATCAATTCCAAGTGTATTGTACATCTAAATGTAAAAGGCAAAACAATAAGGCTCTTAAAAGAAAACATAGAATAAATTAGTAGCCTTGGGGTAGGACAGAAAAGCAGTAACCCAAAGGGAAAACTATTAATAAATTAAACTCCATTAAAATTAAGGAATTGTATTTATTAGAAGAAACCATTCAAGAGTAAAAAGGAAAGTCAGAGTAGGAGAAGATATTTGCAATAGAAAAACCAAACAAAGGATGCAGGCAGAATATATAAAAAGAACTTCAAATAATTAATAACAGGAAGCATAGCTAATCCAATTAAAATTGGACAAAAGACTTGAACAGACAATTCACAAAAGAGGACACCAAAATGATCAGTAAACTTATGAAAATGTACTATGTACTCAACATCATTAATCATCAGAGAAATATAAATAAACCCCACAGTGTAATGGCACCACACATCCACTGAAGAAATAACAAAGAATGACTCTATTGGGTTGAGAGTGGAGTGTGGTGAGTGAAACATCTTGGGTGCACAATTTCAGAAGGTGCTTACTCTTAAATTTGACCAAGTGCAGAGTTTTGCACAAATCTGAAAGTAAGTGCCTCCATAAATTTGGTACTCTAGGTATCTACATCTTAAGGAGTACCCTCTTAGGTTCATTCAAGAAGCCACAGTACAGAACTCCATGAAAATGAGCACTGTCTTCAATTTTCTTCCCTAGTTGATTCACCCTACTCATGGCCCTCATGTTCAATATTGCTGAGGACAGAAGCTATGTAAGTATTAATTGGCACAACCACCTTGATAAACGTTTTGATATATTTACTTAAGATTCATATCCACATACCCTATGATACAGCTGTCCTAATCTTAGTTATACACTCAAGACAAATGAATGCATATATTTGTCAAAAGTCAAGTTTGAGATAGCTCATGAGAACAAATTCCTACATTGCCCCCAGAGAAAACAATTCTAACATTAATCAAAAGAAGAATCTGTAAATACATTTAGGTATAATAATTCAATGGAATAGTATAAAGCAAAAAGAAGACTTAACAATGTCAATTATACATACATGGATAATCTCACAAATAGAATTTTCAACTGAAAGCAGAAGAACACACAAGATCATATTAATGAATTTATAGTAATATTAACAGAAGATAAAACTTATCTATGCAATCAGAAGTCAGAGAAGTGGTCTTAGAGAAAAGGCACTACAGAGAAGAACTTCCACAATGCCAGGGATATCACACATCTTGATGTGAAACTCCTGAAAATTTTGGAAATTTATTCAGCTATGCATTGATTATTTGGGCAATTTTTGTCTGTTGGTCTTTGCAAGTCTATCAATTTGTCTTCCTATAGTTTGAAACTCTATTATCAGGTTCGTACAAGTTTAGGATAGGCAGGGGCACCTGGGTGGCTCAGTCGAATATGTGTCTTGATTTCAACTTGGGTCATGATCTCATGGTTCCTGGGATTGAGAACTTTGTGGGGCTCTGAGATAACAGTGCAGAGCCTGCTTGGGATTCTCTCTCTCCCTCTCCCTCTGTCCCTCCCCGATTAGCATGCACATGCGCTCTCTCTCTCTCTCTCTCAAAATAAATAAATAAACATTTTTTAAAAGTTTAGGATAGGCATATCATCATCATGGACATTTTATCATTATGAAATAACCCTATGTATTTATGGAACCATTCTTTGCTCTGAAACTAAAATCGATACTCCTGTTTTCTTTTTTTTCTTTTCTTTTCTTTTTTTCTTTCTTTTCAAGTTTATTTATTTATTTTGGGTGAGAGACAGAGTGAGCAAGGAAGGGGCAGAGAGAGAGGAGAGAGAATCCCAAGTAGGTTCCATGCTCAGCACAGAGCCTGATCTGGTGCTCAAACTCATGAACTGCAAGATCATGATATGAGCCAAAATCAAGAGTTGGACACTTAACCAACTGAGCCACCCAGTCGCCCTGTACCTGTTTTCTTTCGATTAGTGTTAGTTTGGTATATCTTTTCCCATCCTCTTATTTTCAACCTATGTGCTTCTTTATATTTAAAGTCTGTTCCTTGCAGGCAGCGTATATTAGGATTTTGATATGCTATCCAATCTAACAATCTCTACTTTTTAATTGATTGGATGCTTACATTTATTTTATTTTATTTATTTTATTTTTTTAATGTTTATTTTTGAGAGAGAGAGATACAGAGTGTGAGCAGGGGAGAGGCAGAGAGAGGGGGAGGTAGAACCTGAAGCAGGCTCCAGGCTCTGAGCTATCAGCACAAAACCCGATGCAGGGCTTGAACTCACAAACCATGAGATTATGATCTGAGCTGAAGTCAGACACCTAACCAACTGAGCCACCCAGATACCCCTAAATGTTTACATTTAATGTGGTTATTGGTAAGGTCAAGTTTTGAACTACTGTCTTGCTTTTTTTCTCTATGTCTCATTTGTTACTTATTCCGCATTTTATTTTTTTTCCTTTTTTGGATTAATTGAAGATTACTTTATGTTTTCATTATATCTCTTTTTTTACTTATTAGTCAATTACATCTAATATCAACTTCTTACTTATTAGTTTTATTATTTTAGTCATGCTTTAGGGTTTACATATCTTGATTTATCGGAGTCTAAACTCTACTATGTAAATTCCCATATGGGTACAAGAAACAAAAATATACTTCCATTCCTCTTCTCTTGGTCTTTATACTATTGCTGTCATATATTTACTGCTACATATTTTTTAAATCCTGCAATCCTGTTATGATTTTTGCTTGCAGATTTATACAAATTTCGCACATATGGTTTACTCCAGTGAAAATCTCACTAAAAATGACAGAAACTTTCAATATCACAATTCAGTATCTAAATTTAAAGTATATTTTGTTAAATATCCATGGTACTTATATAAATTTTTTAAAAAAATCCTAAACACAATGCAAAAATGCTTATAAATGAACCACAGAATCGTGATGAAAATCCTACAGGTTAAAAATGAATGGATTGTTTAAAAAAAAAGGCTGTAAAAGAAAATCTATAGTTCTAACTACCCTAAGCAGAAAACAAATATGTTTAGAAACAAAGAAAGTAATTCTTCAATTTAACATGTGAGAAGTAGAAATGAGTAAACCCAAATCAAGAAGCAGACAAAGAAAAGAAGAAGAAGCAGCAGAAATGGATGAAAACCATAATGAAAAAATAAGGGAAGAAAAAATAAAGATTGAAAAGAAAACAAATTGTTGGTTCCTAAAAAAACAAGATAAATAAGCCTCTGACAAGCATGATTTTAAAAAAGAGAGATGAAAATAAATCCTGACTGTGACCTAGATATAATGACAAAATTTACAGACATTTTTACCATGTTGAAAAGGTATGAAATACACATAATTAGGTGTATAAAATTATATGAAATGAATTAATTTTACAAAATATATAAACAATCAGATTTGAGGAAAAATGTAAAAATCAATTAGACTGTATTTTTAATATATTGAAATGGAATTACAAATCTTTGCTCGATACTAAAACAAGTAAAAAATTTGTAATTCAATAATTTACATGTTTTTGTGGGCATGGAGAAACATGTAGTCTCAAGTATTTCTGATGGAAGTGAGACTTGCAGCTATGGCTTTAGAAGAGAGAGAGAAAAAGAGAGAGAAAGATTTTGCAGAATTATTTCATATGATTGTGTGGGGAGCAAAGCCTATAGCCATGGGGCAAGCCAGCAGCACGGAGATTCAGGTGAGAGTTGAGCCTGCTGGAAACTCAGGCAGAATTTCTGTATTGACGTCTGGAGGCATAATCCTTTCTTTTCTTTCTTCTTTGGCAAAACTCAATCTTTGCTCTGTAATTGATTGCATGAGGCCTACCTACATCCACATTTTAGAGGCTAATCTACTTTACTTGAAGCCACCTGATTTTATTTTATCTTATTTTCTTTTATCTTATCTTATTTTGTCTTGTTTTATTTTATCTTATTGAAGTATGTTAGTTTCAGGTGTACAACATAACGATTTGACAAGCCTACATGTTATGCTATGCTCAACACAAGTGGAGCTACCATATGTCCCTGTGCATCACTATTACACTACCACCAACTGTATTCCCTGTGCTACACTTCTTATTCCCTTGACTTATTTATTCCAAAACTGGAAGCCTGTACCTCCCACTCCTCTTCATCCATTTCGCCCATTCCCCACTCCCCTCCTCTCTGGCAGCCATATATTTCTTCTGTATATTTTTTTGTTTCTGCTTTTTGTTTGTTTATTCCTTTTTTTTTTTTTTTTTTAGATTCCACACAGTAGTCAAATTATTTGGAGTCTGTCTTTGTCTGACTTGTTTCACTTAGAATAATACCCTCTAAGTCCATTCATGTTGTAATGAAAGGCAAGATCTCATTCTTTTTTACGGCTGAATAATATTCAATTGCATATACATATATGCCACATATTCTTTATCCATTAGTCTATGAATGGACACTTGGATTGCTGCCATATCTTGGTGATTATAAATAATACTGCAATAAACATAGAGGCAAATATATCTTTTCAAATTAGTATGTTTGTTTTCTTTGGTAGTGGAACCTACTTTTTAAAAATTTTTTAATTTAAAATTTAATTTAAATTTAATTAATTTAAAAAATCTTTTAATTAAAAAAAAATTTTAATTACAAAAAATATTAAGGAAGCACCATACTGTTTTCCACAGAGACTGTACCAATTTACATTCCCACCAACAGTGCACAAGGGTTCCTTTTTCTCCACATCCTTACCAACACCTACCTATTTCTTCTCTTTTTGATACTATCCATTCTGACAGGTGTGGGGTGATACCTCATAGTAGTTTTAATTTGCATTTCCCTGAGGATTAGTGATATTGAGCTAATAGACATGAAAATGTCTATTAGCCATCTGCATGTCTTATTTGGAACAATGTCTATTCAAGTCCTCTTCTCACTATTAATCAGATTATTTGTTTTGTACATGTGTGTTGGATTAAGTTCTTTATATATTTTGGCTATTAACCTCTTATTAGGTATATTATTTGCAAATATCCTCTCCCATTTAGTAGTTTGCCTTTTCTTTTGTTGATGTTTCCTTTGCTGTGGCAAAGCTTTTTATTTTGGTGTAGTCCCAATAGTTTATTTTGCTTTTGTTTCCCTTGTCTGAGGAGACATATCTAAAAAAATGTTGCTGAGACCAATGTCAAAGAGATTACTGCCTATGCTTTCTTCAAGGAGCTGTATGATTTCAGGTCTCATATTTAGGTTTCCATGCATTTTCAGTTTATTTTTGAAAACGGTATAAGAAAGTGCTTCAGTTTCATTCTTTTGCATGGAGCTGGCCAGTTTTCCCAGCACCATTTTTTGAAGACTGTCTTTTCCCCATTATATATTCTTTTATCATATATTCTTAGCTCCTTTGTCATAGATAAAGCCAACTGCTTTTAAATGTTAGTCACATCTACAAAACACCCTTATAGCAAACATTCACCCTAATGTTTGACTAAACAACTGATCACCATTATCTAGCCAAGTCAACACTTAAAATTAACCATCACATACGTCAGAGATGAATTACTATTTAGCAATCATAAGTAATGAATTACAAAAGAGATCCTCTTTCTCCACATCCTTGCCAACATCTGTTGTTGCCTGAGTTGTTAATGTTAGCCATTCTGACAGGTGTAAGGTGGTATCTTATTGTGGTTTTGATTTGTATTTCCCTGATGATGAGTGATATTGGGCATTTCTTCATGTGTCGGTTGGCCATCTGAATGTCTTCTGTGGAGAAGTGTCTATTTGTGTCTTTTGCCCATTTTTTCACTGGATTATTTGTTTTTTGGGTGTTGACTTTGATAAGTTCTTTGTAGATTTTGGATACTAACCCTTTATCTGATATGTTATTTGCAAATATCTTCTCCCATTCTGTCGGTTGCCTTTTAGTTTTGCTGATTGTTTCCTTCACAGTGCAGAAGCTTTTTATTTTGATGAGGTCCCAGTAGTTCATTTTTGCTTGTTTCCCTTGCCTCCAGAGACGTGTTGAGTAAGAAGTTGGTGCGGGCAAGATCAAAGAGGTTTTGCCTGCTTTCTCCTTGAGGATTTTGATGGCTTTCTGTCTTACATTGAGGTCTTTCATCCATTTTGAGTTTATTTTTGTGTGTGGTGTAAGAAAGTGGTCCAGTTTCATTCTTCTGCATGTCGCTGTCCAGTTTCCCCAGCACCACTTGCTGAAGAGACTGTCTTTATTCCATTGGATATTTGCAAGCTGGTGCAGCCACTCTGGAAAACAGTATGGAGGTTCCTCAAAAAAACTAAAAATAGAACTACCCTATGGCCCAGCAATTGCACTACTAGCCATTTATCCAAGGGATACAGGTGTGCTGTTTTGAAGGGACACATGCACCCCCATGTTTATAGAAGCACTATCAACAATAGCCAAAGTATGGAAAGAGCCCAAATGCCCATCGATGGATGAATGGATAAAGAAAATGTAGTGTATACATATAATGGAGTATTAGTTGGCAATCAAAAAGAATGAAATCTTGCCATCTGCAACTACGTGGATGGAACTGGAGGGTATTACGCTAAGTAAAATTAGTCAGTCAGAGAAAGACAAAAATCATATGACTTCACTCATATGAGGACTTTAATAGACAAAACAGATGAACATAAGGGAAAGGAAACAAAAATAATATAAAAACAGGGAGGGGGACAAAACAGAAGAGATTCATAAATATGGAGAACAAACTGAGGGTTGCTGGAGGGATTGTGGGAAGGGGGGTGGGCTAAATGAGTAAGGGGCACTAAGAATCTACTCCTGAAATCATTGCTTCACTATAGGCTAACTAATTTGGATGTAAATTAAAAAAAATAAAAAATAAAAAAATAAGTAATGAACTACATTTTCAAAGAGCAATATAATGGTATCTCAAAAATATTAGTAAAGTAAATAAGAAACTGAATGGGATGACTATGTAAGTACAACACATGCAATTTACTACACACACACACATATATATGTATATATATACACACACACACACACATACATAAAACAGAGTAGCATAGATTGTTCAAAATGTAGTGGACATCTAGGTGGGAGTGTGCAAAGGTGATGAAGCACAAAAAGAAAAAAAAATACACGAAACACTAGAGGTGCCTTGCATGATCTGAATGTAAGAGCATCCATTCATTAGGGACTGAGGAGTATGATTAACTCAGTTCTGTGCACGTGAGATAGAGAATCAAGTGTAATATCTTAATTGAACACAATTAAACTATTTTTAAAGTTCATATTGAATATTCTATGGCACTTTGAGATTAAAGGACATTTACTGAAGCTGGGAAGTGTACCTACTAAAATCCTACAGAAAATGTCTCTCTTTAAGATGGACGTCAACCATCACCTCTGTCATCACATGGTCATGAGGGACACAGCACTAACACAGAACAAGAAAATAAATACAATATATGATGTTGGAAGAAAGTTAAAAACGCCTCATTATTCTCAGGTGATAGATGAATGTCTACAAAGAAAATGTAGGAAAATCTACACAAAAATATTTAGATAGACTAGAAAATTTCAGCAAGGTTATTGAAGGTTTTTTTTTAAGTAATCTCTACACCCAAAGTGGGTCTTGAACTCATAACCTTGAGATCAAGAGCCACATGCTCCACTGACTGAGCCAGCCAGGTGCTATTAATATGTGATATGTTATAAAACACCAATATATAAAATTAATAACATGCCTATATAGCAGTAGCAAACAACACGTAATTTCTAAAATTGCAGCAAAAGGAAATCAGGTGTTAGTCCTGTAATATATCTAACAAAAATATAAATGATCTTTCAGAGTAAAAATATAAATTTTAATTAAAGGACCTTTAAAGAGACCAAAAAAAAGCATAGATCTATACTGTACTAAAAAGGAAGAATCAATATAATAAAACTGTCAATTGTTGTCATAGTAATCGATTAGCTAAACACAAACTGATTAAAATCTGAAAAGGGTTTCTCTTGAGAAACTAATTCTAAAATCCATAAAAATGAATTAAAAAAAACACATCCAGTGTACTTCTGGGGGAAAAACAAAAGGTTAAGAGGCAGTGGGGTAGGTGATACTTAAATTTTCAAGTAAATATGATGACAAATCTCTCAACTTATTAAACTGATAAGAACAGATACCACACTTGATCTTAGCCAAAAGGCCGAGAAGCGATTAAATCTCTCAACTTATGTAGTCACTTCAGAGTTTCTTAACATTAGTACTACTGGCATTTGGACCAGATCGTTCCTTGTTGTGAGGAACTGCTCTGTGCATTGCAGGATGTTTAGTAGCATCCTTGGCTTCTACTTCCACAGTTGTGACAATCAAAAGTGTCTGCAGACTTTGCCACATGTCCCCTTCTGGGAAAATTGCCCTGATTGAGCACCACTGCGTTAAAATAATTAAAATCATTCGATATTGGCATTGGTGTAGACAGACAGACTCATTACAGAGAGGAAAGAAACAAGAATCAGATGTACATGGGGATCTGGCATATATAGCAGTGCTATTACAAATTCAAGGGGAAAGCTTCAACAGAGGATTCTCTGATAATTAGCTACTTATGGAAACTGATAAGTCAAATAGATGTCTTATATCATACAAAAAAAAATAAATCTCTGATTAATTAAAGAACTAAGTGTGAAGATCTGAATGCAAAATTAAAGCAGTATCCAACCTTTTACTAGCATTTTCATTTGTATCAATCAGTCCTAGAACAACTTCACACATATATTCAAGGAGATATTTCAGATACTTATTTTGCCCCAGTTTGTACCAGCAAAAACATGCATTGGGAACAATTTTACTATCTCTCATTAAGATAAATACACTTTATTTTTAATTTAATGGAATACTATGTATCTGTTTAAATGAATTAGCTAGATCTAAAACTATCAGCAATTTTGGAGTAAACCTCCAAAAAAAAGAGTAATACCAAGAGAAAAAAGCAAATTGTAAACTGATACTTACAGTAAGATATCATACATTTAAAATGTGAAAACAATAAAACACTATAGAATAGTATATATTTTATAGTAGCCTACACATATATTAATAGATGGAACACCAGGAGGAAAAAATTATATTTCTGAGAAGCAGGGGAGGACAGACAGAGGGATGATGTGGGATTTTAATTACAGATTTAAATAAATCTGTAATTAGAAAATGTTCTAAAGGAAATGTGGCACAATTTTAATATTTGTTAACGTTTGATCATCAAACATAAAACTATGTTATATACAGATGATAGATAGATAGATAGCTATTTCTATGTGTGGAAAGTGTGTTCATAATAAAAATATAAGGCATTCTTGGTTGCCTGTACCATGGATTAGAGATATTGTTAGTGTCTAGAGACAAAATTAAATCTACCTACAAATATAAAAAATGCAATTTAGATGAGTGGTTGACAGGCCAAAGGTGACTTCCAAGGCAAACTTTCTTTTGCATCCCTCTCCTGTAAAAGTGTCCCTGCACGAGATACAGGGTGCTTCCGAGTTTTCTTAGCAAAGGCTCCATGTTCCTGCATGAGGGCCAACTGAACACAGGGATGTTCTCTTTCCTGCTCGGGAGGTGATCAAAACATACACTTTAAAACCTTCTTCTGTTTTGCATTGTGACTTTGCAGCAGGCTTTCCACTTTTATTCAAATGAATTTTAATGCATGACAACATGAATTCAAATTTTTCTATATTACAGATAGCTAACTGATGAATCAACGTGATTTTTCTTCCCTGTTTATTAACGAGCCCTCTCTTTCTTCTTCTCCCCTCTTTACTCTTTACTTCTTTTTCTCACCTCAACACATTCATCTCTGTTCTCATTTGCTTGAATGTCCTTTCACTGGGCTTATCTTTTTCTTCCAAAGCCAAAATAATGATGCACATTATTCTTATCCGGCTCTCTCCTTACTTTTCCATTTCCAGCACAGATTTGGCCTAACCAGTGGATCATTGATTAGATGTTTACACAGTACACTGGATCTTTATTGCCCCCATTCATTTGTCTTATTCAAGGGAAATAAGATTAGATCTACTTGAATTATGTCATTTCTAAAGATATGTAAAAACTTTTAAAGTTTGGGGGAAATACAGAGTGGATAATGTTTCAAAATATGTTGTTGTTGTTGTTGTTGTTGTTGTTAATAATTTAATAGTAGGCCTCCTACCTCTTTAACCTTTCTATGTTGAATTGAAAACAAGCAAAACAAAAGTACAGGATATGATTTATCTTGCTCTCCACGAAGAAGTCTGACTCAAAATACCTTCTCTGGAAGGAGAGACAGGCATAGGACTGGAGCAGATGTTTCCCCCTTGAGTTTTTATTTAGGCGCCTCTTCCAAATCTGACTTTGTCACTCTAATTTGTCACTCTAATTACCATTAAGTTCTCTTTCCTTTTATCACTCACACACTCAGACCTATAAACTCCAGGCAATCCCATATCAGTGACAAGTGTGAATTATCTGATTGAGATGAACTACACTCACCACTTTCTTTGCAGATGAGAGGTGCTTTATTTCCATCAGGTGCAGATCAGGTTGGAATTTGGTTTGACACAAGAGGTGGTCATTGTCATGACCTCTGGGAGAGTACCCACCCAGAGTTCGAGTCCCCTTTTACTCTCTCAGAAGCAAAAAGAAGTCAAAGAGGGTCCACCCTGCAGCTCTACTATAGGAGTCCTGAAAAATCAGTCAGTGTGAAGTCAAAGCTATCACCATGGTGACCAAAGTGGTCCCAATCCAGCTTTCCAGGAGACTGCAGAAGGGCTGTAACCAGAAGGACCTGATGCCAGCCAGATAGCGGAATGGCCAGAAAGCCTGAAAGTCAGGAAAAAACCATCGTTTGCTTCATTTTCCCCCATAAAACGCTAAACAAACCTCTGGTGTTGTGTCAAGAGAGTCCTTATTTGCAGTCATATGATGTTACTATTTTCTATTACAAATTGCAAATTCAATTCCCAAATTCAATTATCCTGGAGACAGCCAACCAGTAAGCTTAGCAGTGTTTGAAAAGAAGAACAAGTAGTACACAGGTTTATAAACACATATAGAAATACAAAACTGTTCACATATAAGCTCCAATAAAACTGAAAATGGACAGCTGATAAATCCAGACTGGGGTAGAAATGGAGCAAGGGAGTTTTGGTGGTCAGACCTAAGACAGAATCTGGATTTGTGTGTTTTCTGGAACAGTATTCCAAAATGATCCTCCATGAAGGACACTCTATTTCTTTAATTTTTAAAATGATTTTTTTTGAGAGAGAGAGAGAGAGAAAGACAGATGGTGAGCAGGGGAGGGGCAAGAGAGAGAGAGATAGGGAGACACAGAATCCAAAGCAGGCTCCAGGCTCCGAGCTGTCAGCACAGAGCCTGACGCGGGGTTCAAATTCATGAACTGTGAAATCATGACCTGAGCCGAAGTTGGATGCCTAACCCATGAGCCACCCAGGTGCCCATATTTTTTTTAATGGCCAGTGAAGCTTGGGAAACTGCATAATTCAACTTCTCCTAGAGATTCATAAAAGTTATTAAACATATTTAAGAGTCCAAACATCCTTAAAGAAATCTCGTCTTACTTTATTTAACATTCCCCCTATTTGTTTAACCATAACACGTTTTTTTTCTTAAGAAGCCTTTTTGGCAGTTCTCAGAGCTTTGAGAAACAATGATGCAGTGTAAATAGATTTCAAGTTATGGAAGACATCCCTTTAAAGATAAGACTCACATTCTAAGATTTTTAAATATTTTTTCATGAAAAGCCACAGAGTTTTACAAGACATGTTTTGAGGCAAGACCTATTTAGGTCTTTGCTATTCAAAGTGTGGTTCCTGGAACAGCAACATTGGCATCACCACAGAACCTGTTAGAAATGCAGAACTCTGGTTCTGCCCCAGAGCTATGGAACCAGAATCTTGCATCATCTCTAAGAAGCCCCAGGTTACTCTGCTGCACAGAAAGTGTGAGGAAGCATATTTTAGGAGACTCACACTTTTTTTAACTTTAAAAAAATTTTTAAGTTTATTTTTGAGAAACACAGAGATAGCATGAGCAGGGGAGGGACAGAGAGAGGGAGGGAGAGAGAGAATCCCAAGCAGGCCCTGCACCATCAGCACAGAGCCTGATGTGGGCCTAGAACCCACAAAACCATGACATCATGACCTGAGCAGGAGCCAAGAATCGGATGCTTAACCAACTGAGCCACCCAGGCACCCCAGCAGATTCTCAGACTTTCTAAAGTATATGGATTTCATGCCTCTCTGTAAGCAAGCTGGGAAATACAGACGAGAATTATATAATTAAGGTTAATGGCATTTGTCTTTTAAAATTTGAACATTGAAAA